>NC_052126.1:3552295-3572581 GCF_012273895.1 Zerene cesonia | reverse complement strand
AAGCCGTTTCACGTCACAGTCGGTTAAGCTCAGGACGCACCGGCGATCTCGATGACGTCACCGGCGAGCGTGACGACGCGGTGCCTGGCGGCGCCGTACGCGACGCGCGCCGCCTGCTCCAGCCCGCGCGCCACCAGCGTGTCGCGCAGCGCGTAGTAGAACGCGGCGCGCGCGCGCGCCTCGCCCACGCGCACCAGGTCGAACAGCCGCGGCGCGTTCTCCGGGCTAAGGACGGACGGACGGACGGACAATTGGATATTATTAACGGGTGGTCCAGATAGAGTCCTTCATTTTTATGTCATAACGGGCAATTGAGCTGGTGGTTCGCCTGATGGTGAGCGATCATCACCGCCCGTGAACAGAGTAGAGGTAGTGCCTTTCCGGATCCGCTGCCCGCTTTTAAGGGGTAAGGGCTGAAAGGATTGATGACTGGAAAGAAGGAATAGACCGGGAAGGGTGAGAAATGGAGAATGAGGAAATCAATTTACAATCGGCATCTATTTGTAGAAGCAGGAGCTCTACAATCGACCTTACGCTTCATCCAAAAATTTATGGGCGGTGGTAGCGCTTACCATCAGGCGACCCACCAGCTCCATTGCCGACTATGAGATAATAAAAGGTGTGTGTATGATTCACACACGATAGAAGTGAAACTTGAGTAAACCGACAAAAGAATGAACAAAATAGTATGTATATTTCTGTCTCATTCTTTGCCGGCTTCATTCTATACATTTTTATATTTGTGTCACTCACTTCTCGTTTTTTCCGTTGCATCAGGTTTGAAATCACAACGATTCTAAAGAAGTTTCACTTTAAAAAAAGAAATAATAATGATAAGAAATAATCCTCACAATACAACTTTCTTCTCGTATTGCTTCACCAGATGCTGCTGCTTGTCCAGCGCGATGAACGTGGCCCGCCCGATGTCGTTGCTGCGCAGAAACTCGACGCACGCCTGCGCGGTGTCCACGCTGTCCACGACTATGTTGTCCAGCGCGCCGCAACACGTCGATATGGCAACATCGTATTTGCTGTCTATAGTGCCGAGGTCGCCCTGTGAAAAAATAAATGTAGCTCACATAAAAAAGATATATTTTTAGTTCTTTGGCTACCACTATCATCAGTGGTCACTACAATGTGGTATGTAAAGATGATTGTTATTCTGGAAAAAACCTGGAAATACTCTGTTTGTCTTTTTTTCACGTTGCTTCTGTATTTTTACCAGAAAAACACAACAAAATATTATTTGGAGTAGACAAGCTTTAATTTGAGTTAAATTAAAAAAAAAAATCAGCCATTGTCCTCTAACCGCTTCATTGCCCTGTTGTTTTTTCTGGACCTCTACCGTCTAGACTTCCACAAGGGGGCGTTATCGTCCACTTTGAGAAAGATTACTTAAATGAAATGGTTATATGATATATGGATATATGACAAATAAGATAAAGTAACTTTATTATTGCTATAATAAACATATTTTACCCACTTTTGCTCAATCAAAGCTTACCAATCTCCCTAAAATGCCCGGTATCCGCCCAGAATGTTTCTCCTTCATCAACGCGTCCAAAACTCTGCCCCGGGATCTGTTCGCGTTCATTGCTTGCTTCGACTCTTCCAGTTGTGCTCTGTAATATAATTGTATATATTTTTTTTTGAATGGACAGACTTAATTCGAAATTCTTGGTGACAATTTTTTACATTATATTGTTTAAGATCGCCGAGATGTAATTTCTTTTCTTATAAGATTGTGACTCACATTAAACGGACAGATTTCATTCGAAATCTGTACCCTTATCAAGGTTCGGTGACAGTACATTAATTTTATTAGTTTATCAAATTATCTTGATTAGGATAGCCAGTATTTAATAATTTATTTCTATACAAGCTGCACCCGGCAAACGCTGTTCTACCTTACTCTTATCATTTAGGGGTATGAAAAATAGATGTTGGCCGATTCTCATAGATACCGGATAAGCACAAAAAATTTCATCAAAATCGGTCAAGCCGTTTCGGAGAGGTATGGTAACGAAAACTGTGACACGAGAATTTTATATATTAGATGTTCTGTGTAAGAATGATTCCATCTATATGGCTATCATAAACTAAGTAAAATAAATCTATAAATATCGCGATAAAAACATAATAAAAGCACCTCAATTGTCTCCCCTCCGTAGTAATAGCTGTTTCTTCATTCTTCAACGCTTGCAATCTGCCTTTAACTTGAGTCAATTCCGCCTCTTCAGATGGAACTGTTCTTGATAAATTGTCTCTCATACTAAAAAGAGAAAATTTAATTTATAAGATGCTTATTGATACTAATATATTCCTACTAATATTTTTAAGGCGATAGTTTTTATAGTATGGATGTATGTTACTCTTGCACGCGAAAACAGTTTATCGTATCTATATGAAATTTGGTACAGAGATAGATTATCGACTGGATTAGCACAAAGGCTACTCTTAACCCGGGTACCACGCTAGTTATGCCGCGGGTTACAACTTGTATTTTATCCTCTTCCTTACCCTTCGCAGTCCTTTCCTTTATTCCTCTCTTCAATCCTTTCCTAATCCCGTTCCAACTTGCAGTCGGCAATCCATTTGAATAGGCGTAAGATCTGCATTGGACCTTACGCCTCTCCAAATGTTCACGGGCGGTGGCAGCGCTTACCATCAGGCGACCCACCAGCTCCATTGTCGACGATGACATAAAAAAAAATACAGGTACCTTCTAGGTAAGCGCGTTCCAGCTTAGACCACATCTCAGCTTACCATCATGCGAGATCGAGGTCAAGCTAATACTTTCATGGTTATATCCTGCTAAGCTTAGCCGGTATAGCAATAACGATGCGGTTTTTAAAGCATTTTCTTTATTTTTAAATCGATTTACTTACGATTTCTTCTCATCCAAATCCCTAACAGCCTTTTCATAGGCTTCCTTCATATTGTCCAATTTCTCCCTCTCCTTGGTCTCCGTACTCAAGTAGATTTTCAGCTCGGACTCCGCGAGTTTGAAGTTTTTGTTCGCTTCGTCGACAATTTTCTTCAAATCTATGAGTTTCGCCTGCAATTTGTCCTTCTGCTCTTGGAGGCCTTTTGTTTTTTCCCTGAAATACATGAGAAAATAGACCAATTAGTTGCTTCCTTTACAATTTGTACTAGTCATTAAAATGTTCTTACATATTAGTTTTATAGCATTTATATGTTCGCGAGAGGGTCCTGTAGACACATGAAACCGAAAGAGTAGGAGAAATTAATAGAATTTGATCTCGGATGGCCGAGAGAGGCATAGCTACGGTTTGGCAAAAAGACGCCGGTTCGAATCTCACTTCGTGGTCAAATTTTGTCTAGTCTTTCAAAATTTCTCAAAAATGTTCTTTCTTCCTATTTATTTTGTAATTCTACATAGTATTTACCTTACACCGGCCATAGCCGTTTCCAATTCTTCTTCAGCATTCCGCTTATTGTCCATATGTTTGGCGAGCAGCGCCTCACAGTCCGCTATTTCCCGTTTATTCTTATCTGGTATCTGTAAATAATGATAATAACTGTATTATTACAATTAATAGAAAATAAACAAACATATACATAAGCATATTGGTGCTATGTGTATGTTTGTTTGTCTTGCTTACATTTTTCATAGACGCGGATCTATGCTTTTATATAATTTATTAAAGTATTTTGTACATATTAACAGGGCATAAAAATCGACTGAGTAATTTGTATTTGTATAAAAATGTTTACATTTTAATAAATCATCATCATCATCATCGTCATCATCCATCATCAGCCTATATATTTTCTACTGCAGGAACAGGTCTATGAAGTGCTCGTGAGTTGTACCCTAGGTTCTTATGAAACTTATTGCAGACACCAGTCTCTCACAACTCTAGATATTAAGCAAACCATGTATTTAAAAGTACTGTACCTAACTTTCATGTGAAAATAGGAATAAAGTTATACTTTACTCTCATTTAATACATAAAAAGACACAAACGTTTCCTTACGAAAGTATAACTATGGAAACACTATCTGCGCCCCGCGGTTTCACCCGCGTAAGTCCGTATCCCGTAGGAATATCGGGATAAAAAGTTGACTATATGTTATTCCAGTTGTCCAGCTGTCTACGTACCAAATTTCATTGCAATCGGTTCAGTAGTTTTTGCGTGAAAGAGCAACAAACACACACACATCCTTACAAACTTTCGCATTTATAATATTAGTAGGATAGGATTAGTAGGATAGTAGGATAGTAGGATTAGCAAAATCTCACCAATTCCAATTCGATAAGTTTTCCCCTTTCGTTCTTCAGCAGCTCCTCTAGATTTCCCTTTTTCTTGTTCGCTTGCGTGTTATCCGCTTGCACGGACACCAACTTACGTTTCGACATTTGCAACTTTTCACCGATTTCGTCCTTTTTCTTCTGCATGTCGTCGAATTGTCTGAATGCATATACATTTCTTAAATTTTTGTGTAAAATTAAAAGAAAATAATTTAATATCTACATATGAACGAATATGATTATAGAGTTTCTTGCCAACTGCGTTTTTAAGACAGCGTTCCAAATCTAATGTACCTAAATATATACTTTTTATTATATCAGTGTTTTGTATTTCTTTTTTTTTATTCTCTTAAAAAAAAAATGCAGTGGGGATGTGGTCCAATAAATTGAGTAGTGAGGGTCTGGTGACTTAAAAGTACAGGCTATTCAGTTACCTAGGATAGGCACCAGTTAAGCTATATGTATAAGCAATGTGTTTTTTAAATCTTATATATAAAATTCTCGTGTCACAATGTTAGTCTCTATACTCCTCCGAAACGGCTTGACCGATTCCTCTGAAATTTGGTAAGCATATTGGGTAGGTCTGAGAATCGGCTAACATCTATTTTTCATACCACTAAACGATAAGAGTAAGGCAGAACAGCGTTTGCCGGGTGCAGCTAGTAAAATATAAACATTTTTGACTGAGTTATGAGAAAGTAAACTCAATTCCAATATATTTATATTCAACATAATTTAAATGGGATACTAAGATTCCAGTATGTCTATACATATCATTCTCGATATATTTATATTATACATTTAATATTTAGTTTTTAGTTTCATAGCATACAAATGATTTACAAATCACAAATATTTAAAGAACAGAAAAAATCATTACACCTATCAAAACCAGAAAAGAAACAATGACTCACTGCGTTCCATGCTTCAGTTCCGTAGTCTTGTCACGCAGCTGCTGTTTGATTTCCGCCAGCTTCTCGTCTATTTTGCCCAAATTCTCCTTCAATTCGTCCAATTCTTTTTTCTTGCTCTCTATTATTTTATTAGTTTCGTGGCTGTAATACAATTTAAATGCCTTTAAAAATACATTTTTTATATATGTATTATTATTTGCTTTTTTGACAGTGTTTATATATATAAATGCTTATTAGGAGTGTACAGTTATCTGTCATAAATATATTACAATTAATATTATGACAATCAGTACAATTTAGGGGGACAATACATCCAGAAGACATAATAGGTTCTATTAACAAGAAAAATTATAATTAAAGGGGACATAATAAAAATACGTTTACCATTTAATCGAACACCTTTCCTACAATAGGTCTATCTTTTTCCCACACTGGAACAAGTATTGCTTTAATACGTCATAGGGTTTCCCCCTAGCTAGTCCAAAATTAAATACTATAGGTATACAAAATATGCCCATATGGTCCTTATTCCATATAGGCATTTTTATTTTTGTGTCTGTCTAAAGGCTTGCCCAGAGTCCGTTCGGATATACGTTTCCAAATTTAAAAAACATCATCAAAATCCGTTGAGCCGTTCTTGAGTTATAACCGGTGGTAACAAACACTCTTTTATACACAGATTACTTACATATACTTCTGCAAGAGCACATTCCTAGTTCGCACAGCGGTATTAGTGAGTTCCACTAATTCCACAGCCTCCCTCATCGGCTGTTCCAGTCTCTGCTTCTCTTGTTCGACGAGACGCACTCTGTTCAACTTCTCCTTTCTCATTTCGCTGTATTCTTCTACTTTGACGGCTAGCTTTTCAATTGGTTCCTGTATGTGGATAACATGTTACATAGATATTTTATGGGAATTTAAGAAATGTTAAGGAAAAAAGAGACCTTAAGTCTATTTGCGTATTTACATAATGGATTACTGTTTACGAATAACTTATGTTCTTTAAATAATAAAAAGAAGGTATTATAAAATCTCTTAAGATCTATTGGTTTGACTTCAGCATACATTTTGTTTAATTCATTGCAAAATGAAAACAAAACCAGAATTACTTCTCAAGACTCAGGATTAATTTATGTTATTTCTAAATAAAACATTAACTCTTATGGTTCTCGAACTCGAATCTATTTGAACACTCTTTCTCTAGTTAAAAACTGCATCATTCCTGTTCGATAGAGATGATATATTTTGTTATTTACCCCGGGTTAACAAAGGAAAATACCGTATGGAGAAAAAATGACGGCCAAGTGGAATTTTCCTTTCTGTTTATAACCTGACATGTATGAAATTAGAAACCAATCTTCACCTTATATCTCGATGTTCCGATGATATCTTCCAAGTATTCTAACATTCCCGATTCGTGCTCCGTTTGCGCCTTTGGTTTCATCATGGCTATCTGTTCCACTTCACCCTAAACAAAATACGATATTAACAAAGTGCTATAGGTTTTTGTAAACATTAGCTTGTTCTATAACTTTTACTATAAACATTCGTTTACTAAAAAAAAAAAACAATACAATCAAAGGCCGCGAGTTGGGAGGTAACAATTGAGATTTTAAAATAGGCCCAAATGACGAAAGTTTTAGGTAAAAAACCCCAAAAAAAGCTTAATTAGGCTGAAAATTCTAACTGTTCAATCGTTCACAGACAGTCTAACGCATCTCATCAACAATAATGAAACATACACAATCAAAACACATACTTGCAATATAAGAAACCGATTGTGATCCAAATCAATGCCATGGGACCGCAGCATCTTCGCTACCTCCTTGAACTGAACCCGCCTTCCGTTTAAATTATAGAATGACGAGTTGTCTTTGAACGCTGTCCTGGATACCACAATCTCGCTGTTCGGCACGACCGTGTAGCTCTCTCCTTCCTATAAGAAAATGATAAAAGAACTAAAATCACACATGAATGATGGAATCAACTATTGTCTAACGTGCTCATACACAGAGTATACGTAAGGTAATTAATTAAACGTGGCGTTCCCAATCAGGATAGCAAGATCAACTCATGAAATTATTGTATTATCACCAATCATTGATGAGTGTAGGGAGTTTTCATTAAATCTGTCCGTTAAATGGGTGTCAAAATCAAAATCGAAAAGAAGAATTTATGAAATACTTGCTGCGCCCCGCAGTTTTACCCGCGTAAGTCCGTATCCCGTAGGAATATCGGGATAAAAAGTTGCCGATATGTTATTCCAGTTGTCCAGCTGTCTACGTATCAAATGTAATTGTAATCGGTTCAGTAGTTTTTGCGTGAAAGAGCAACAAACGCACACACATCCTTACAAACTTTCGCATTTATAATATTAGTAGGATAGTAGGCTTTTTACTATAACCGGTTTCCAGTGAAGCTGTAATTACATATGAAAAGCGTAAAATACATGTTGTGACTAATCAAAAGTGCTCCTATAATAAGTCTAATTGAATAAATAAATGGTTTGTGTTTGTGAATATGCATTTTTTTAACGGACACAAGGGAAGCGCTTGACCACGATCACGCCTGCTGGTAAGCCAACACGTGCTCTTAGACGGAGCGCGTCCCTAGAAGGCACCCGCTGTTTACTGTTGTTATGACTGTCAGCTTCTAAAATTTATTTATTATGCTCCTTAAAATCCTGGCCTAATTAAACTCCCATAAACCTCAAATGATATACGAACATCGGTATGCGTTTTATCTAAATTTCTCAAAATAAACTTCCATTACAGCTGGTAAAAGTTGAATTAAGTAATATATTACAATCAATTTTTATGTCATAACGTGAATAACACATAAACATACCGTACCTAAAGCCACAGATAAAGATATAAATAACCTTTTAATAAAAATATATTTTATGTCTATGAAAAATCAATTTTTCAAACTGCCCTTAATATACTATATTATTAAATTTAACATATAATTTTTAAATTAAAAATCGATAAACGTATATAAAGTCAGCCTCCCTGATGATCGATCAGTTTGCCGTGATACTTCATAGTCATAAAATGAAGATTTTAGTAGTATTGTTTGGTAAGTATGAACGCCTTTATTATTTCTTTTCGTATGAATAAGCCTCTTATCATTTATCTAATTTGGCGGCACTATTAACAAAATTATTCGAATTTCGAACGTCGTGAAACATTCAGTCATTCAAATTACAAAAGTTTCTTCATTATAATATTAAGTGTACAGTTGAGCTAGTATACCTAGTTTTTTTTCTCAATTCTTTTCCCAATGAGTAACATAAAATGTATTTTGTATGGAGCGCCCGAGAATACACTCAGAATATCAGCTCTGTACAATATCTACTTAAAGCAGACATGTGGTTCCGTGATCATGAGGAAAATGGGCAGTTTGGTTTAAAACTCTCTTTAATTTCTCCACGCTCATACATTCAGTCCCACTAACGCATTGTGAAACAGAACTAACATATCCTTATTGAATTTTAGCGACGTTCCTGTTCGTCGATGCAGAGCTTAGGCCGCTATGCGGCTGCGGGCCAGCGCCTCCCGTATGCGCAAGCAACTTAAAGACATACCCGAGTGAATGCGACATGCACTGCTCGGGGCCGGGCGGCAGAACATTACAAGTTCTCTATAGAGGAACATGCGAGGACCTCATAAGCATGCTAACGACTAATAATAATAATTTTTATCCCTACAATCAGTACCCGTATCCCTATCCCTACTATCCGTTCTATAACCCGAACTATAACCCGAACTATGACCCAAACTATGACCCCTATAGTTATCTAAAACCACAAAATCTATTGTAACAATAAACAATTGTTTTACTCTCCTTAACATGGTCTTTTATTTAATATTAACAGAGTTTTGTTATAACGTGACACTGATACGAAATAATGTCTGGAGAATATGGCTTGGCTGTGGGTGCAAAGAAATGTTTTTGGGATGCATCATTAAATGTTAGTACTTATTCCAATGAAGTTTCTAGAAGGATTAAATGTCTCACAAGGGCGAACGGACCAACTCGAAACATAAAAATGTTCACATCGAGGGATCCGAGCGTGAATATTCGAAAGAAAATTCTTAAACCTAGGTTAGGCTTTGTACGTACATCAATCCTTTTTTTGCAATAAATTATTGATTATTACATAACAGTTATATACAATCCACTGAAGGTAAAGAGTTAATACATAAGCCACAATATAACATTGCAAAACAATTGAATCACATGTGTATAAGAATAAAAAAAATGTGTATCGTACACAAGCCAAAATGCTTTCTTTTCTACAATATCAAATAATCATTTTAATTTCTGAAGCCTGACAGTGTGTGACTACAAATAATGTAAAACTCAGCAACTACAATGAACTTTAATTACCCCGCTATTTACATTATCACCTGTGAACAGTTGTAAAAATGAAATAGACGGTGCGCTAAATTGAATAAAAATAAAAACGTAAAATCAATTATCAGAATGGCTATAAAACACTAGCATTATTAATTTATCGCAACAATGTTGTGCGCGTTAATGTGTTTAATTAACTGCGTGAATGTACCTACCATATGTATAAGAATCTATTTATTAATAGAGATAAGGGTTTAGGACAGGATTTACGGCGGGAATAAAAGAATAGACTCGAGTGGGTGAGGAAAAGGTTGCTGGTCGTATAGTTAGAACCAGCGGTCCGCTCTGGCTTCGCCCATGATACTTATAATATAGCCTATAGCCTTCCTCAATAAATGGGCTATCTAACACTTGAATATTTTTTCAAATCGGACCAGTATTTCCTGAGATTAGTGCGTTCAAACAAACAAACAAAAAAAAATCTTCAGGTTTATAATACACCTAACTATCGATTAGGCATACAATAATTAATTTAGCAAAATGTGCATTGAATCACAATGACTGCACCGAGTCCGCTAATGCTTATATTGTTATCGTCAGAGTTTAACCTTCCAGCGTTTTACAGATCACGCGAAGACAGGACGTCCGTGGTTCAGCTAGTTGATAGCTTAAAACCGAATTATATTATATTTATTTTTGTAGATATATCACATTAAAATATTGCAAAAATTAATGTACTAAAAAGCTAAAGACACAATAAAAATATAAAGTGACGGAAATCATAAGACCCGAAGATATAAACTACAACTAGGTACAAATTTCAAAGGAAAGAGAAAAATACTATAGGATATGATGATTTGGGATGACCACAAGTTAATGTGTCACATGTGTGTGACATAATCACTGTAAAATTGTTAATGCACTTAGCTCATAATCTATCTCGCGTTAAGCCGGACGCCACTTTAGGACTTTAAGTACCATGGGGATCTCACGTCCCGACATAACATAATGTTACCTGTCGAAACATTTCGTTTATTAAAAAAGTACAAGATGGATTAAGGTGACGGTTAAAATATACAAATAATAATGAAGTACTCGTAAATAGAATCTGTGTTTGACCCCTAAACACAGATTCTATATATTATATTCTAGAAAATTAGGCTTGAGCAATTAGGATCAGGTTAGGGCAGAAACACCTGAAATATATTCCCATATAACGATTTGACGTCAGTAGGCATTCAATTAAAATAATGCGTTAAATTATAATAAAACGTCGGTTAAAATACAATAATACGTTACATTACAAACAGCCTAAATTTCAAATCAATAATTTTCACCTCGCGAGAAGAATCGCTATCCAACAGCATTTTCAATTAAAAAAACATCGACACACAAATGGTCCTTTTTATTATCAGACCATAAACATAAAAGTGTGCCAAGATTGCATAAGGTTTCATTACAAATTTATAATTATACAGAGACAGTACCATTTTTAGAAATGGCTGTGATGTTATTCTCTTGCTTATTACTGATCTTATTTATGTGTATATATCGTTATAAAAGACAAATATGTACAACGGTTAACAAAGCGGGAGGATGTAAAGACGACATTCCGTATTTTGGAAGTTCTTTATATTTCTTGATAAGTCCGGAACGTGCGTATTTTTTGTACTTTATCAAGTTTCTATACTATACAGTGATGAATTGATTATAACGATGGAAAATATTTCGTAGTGATTATAAAGAAATTGATACATTATAGTCAAGTAACAACCAAGCGAGGTGGAGTATTGCTGTCGTCGCTTGGACCTTTCATATATTACTACAGTGAGTATCGAGTTTCTTATGAATTAGATTTAAATAACAATACTTAACAGAAATATTCTAGATTGAAATGAATTAAATGGTTGATATTATTGCAATAATGATTTATATGGCTATAAAATAAAAAAAGACTCGGAAAAAATCATAAATTCTTAGACGGAGAAAGGGAAGCCAGCTAGACTCGCCATAACGCGTTATATAACTGTTCCTTACTCATCCTTAATGTTATTGTATTAGTTATATTGTGTAAATAAGTAATTGTATTTAAGTTTACCTTGAACTCTTTATTTTATATAAGGGAAGTTGTAGTTGTAGTTTTTGCATAGTTTATGTCACACAATTTTTCAGTTATTGGTGTGCCTTTTAATTGGCGTATCTCATAATTTATAAATATATTAATAATTTCTTATAAACAGCTGTAAGGTACCTTTATGAATAAAATAAAAAAAAAACGAAGCGGTTTACCTTCTCATAAAAAGTATCACTTCAATAACTTCCATCTATGTTTTATGCATTTTCAGTGATTACAGAGCCAACATTCGCAGAAAAAGTATTAAGAAATATGTTAGAGAAGGACGATTTGATTCGCTTCACAAAACCAGTCATTGGTAATGCTATGATCTTTGCACCTGGTACGTTAATCTATAAATAATACATTACGTATATTTTATGTACAATATTTTAAATTCCTTTCGATATGTCATGCAATATACAATATTCAAACTAACCCCACTTTTACCCACTGGAGTTTAATTAAAGCAATGACTGTGTCTACGAGCAGGTATTTATTTCTTAATGTTTCTATTTCAGTGTCAGTTTGGAGACCGCGTCGTAAAATTGCAATACCAGCATTCAGTCCAAAGGTCATCGCCAACTTTGTCAAAATTTTCGCAAGGCAAAGTAACAAATTAGCTGATTTACTGAAGCCGATGGCAGGCGCTGGCAGATTTAAGATTTGGCTACAAATTAACGCGTACAATTTAGACTCTGTTATGGGTACAGTATTAAATGACCATGAATAAATAGAATAAATAACAATTGAATATACAAAAGGCATTATCACAAAAATGCTAGCCGCTCAATGCATTGCATAGAACAAACCTAGTTCTCGGTTATAAAGCAAACTCGAAACCTAAAAATTCCTGCTATAATATCCACGTGAAATTATTTTTAACGCCTATTCATTTTAATTTAAAATTTTTACAGTGCGATAACTGCTTTCGTAAATAATACATATACAATACATACTTAACTTCTCTATACTCCCTTCTTATAGAAACAGGAATGGGCGTCCCGTTAAATTCTCAAGATAACCACGACAACGCCTTTTTAATAGCAACCAATGACGCAATGCGATACTGCTGCGAGAGAATGTTTCAACCCTGGCTCAAGACAGATTGGTTATACAAATTGTTTCCTCAGTATCAAAAACTAATGCAAGCAACTAAAATCATACACGACTTCACTGACGAGGTATTAATGTTGCATCTTTAAAGGCATCCTTAATTTTTATCACATATCTTATATATTCATATCAAAATAATTCTAATTTGAAGGTAATAGAAAAGAGGAATGCACTACAAAAACGAATAGAAAACGATTACCACATAACAGGTAAGGTTGTTTACTATTCAATCCATGCCTAAAGAAAGGAGGAATAAGATCCGTCTCATATGTAAATGTTACCAATTTTAGATCAACTACAAAACCAAGAAATAACTTTCCTTGATATCTTAATAAATCATGGTGGTGGTCACTATTATAGCAATACTGAGCTGCGTGAAGAGGTATTGACATTTATTGTGGCAGCAACCGACACTTCAGCTGTCTCGATGTGTTTCACCCTTAAACTTCTTGCAAAATATCCAGAGATACAACAGAAAGTTTTCGAAGAGTATGTACCTATATATTTGATCTTCTTTTTCCTACACGTACACATTATAAGTTCATTATACTCTGTTTCCATTACAAGGAGCTGACCAACTGTACAAGGCTGTGTTAGCACCCCCTCTGTAAATAGGTTCCTAAAATAATCCTGTCATTCTTTGGCGTATGTTGAAATATTTTAAATGGTGTATAATATGCTTATATACTGGTACATATATTAATTACTTATCTTGTGTCCAGAATCTTTGAAGTCTTTGGAGATTCAGAACGCCTTCTGGAAAAGGATGATCTACCAAAACTAAAATACTTAGAGAGCGTTATAAAAGAGACCATAAGATTATTCCCACCGGTGCCTTTCATCATAAGAACCGCAACTGAAGACTTTCCGCTACGTAAGTGAAAGGCAAATTCTTACTATTGTACGGTAAACGCTGTTGTTTTTCTATGTATAGCTCTCTGGGTCTTCATAGTTACACTTCGTGCATCATAAATACATATTTGATATTTAAATGTAAGTAAAAAAAATCACGTTTATATTATTATATTATGGTACTACAGTATTGTTAGGTCCAATAAGCCTAAATATTTATTATTGAAAAAATTAACGATGCAGACAGAATATAAATATACCTTATAGTAATTAACGGTAATCTAATATTATACCTATATATTTCGCGATATACTGTTTTGATATATTGTACTAAATTAAATTAAGTACATAGTGGGAAGATACTGTCATCTAAGATACAGGCTCGGCCTAGTTTAGATAGTACTACTAATAAATACTACTAGTGTCCATAGTTATAAGTTTTTGTTTCAAGAATTGAAGCCACATATAAAATGTTTATGTAAGGAATGGATCAATATTTTTTTTTATATTCTTTCTTATTATTACCTATTATTTTTAGATAAAGACATTACAATTCCCAAAGGAGCTGGTGTAACAGTAAGCATTTATGGTCTACATAGAAATCCGAATGTTTGGGGTCCGGATGCCGAAAGCTTTGACCCCGACCGGTTCTTAACAGATGAGATAAAAGAAATGCACCCCTGCGCTTATATACCATTCAGTTATGGACCACGGAATTGTCTTGGTAAGTGAACTTTATTTATAAACTAGATCCTCGTCCCAGGTCCGCCCGGACATTCAATTTTCTGTTTTATCGCAAGGGAGCATTTAATCGAGATAAAAACTTCGAAACAATAAAACTTTCACATTTATAATATTTCACATTAACATTTTCTCATTTACTATAAAGTATAAAAACTGTTAACCGCATTCAGATTTGTACAGTAATTATAACAAACCGGTAAGCAAATATAGCTTCTATAGCATATGTGTATAGTACTAATGGAGCATAAATTTGCTATATATGAGACCATTTCCTTTTCCTCATCCTTCCCAGTCCATTCCTTCTATCCTGTCATTAATCCTTTCCATTTCACTTACCCCATAAAAGCGGGCAGCGCATTCGCAGAGCCACCTTTGCGAATGTTCATGGGCGGTGGTGATCGCTTACCATCGGCGAGCCACCAGCTCAGTTGCCCGCTATGACATTAAAAAAAAAGCTATGGTATACCTTTTCCCAGTCCGACAATCTCTTCCAGGTTACCAGTACGCGATGATATCCATTAAAACAGCCCTATCAACAATTTTGCGGCGTTACCGTGTAACAGGCGAACCGGAAAGCAGTCCCGTGCCAAAAATACGAGTGAAGTTCGACATTATGATGAAAGCAATTGACGGCTTTGAAGTGGCCTTGGAGTTACGATGAATTAACGATATCTTAGTTTATGTAATTACATGTTTGTTAGAAGTATAATATTGTTTGTTAATGGTTATATAATATGTTATGATAAATAATAAATTACTTGGGTAAGTATGATAGGTGTTTATGACATGAACATGACGGTTTTACAATTTAATATCTACACTTATATTATAAAGAGGAAAATTTTTGGAACACAGTTCCTTATCGCGCGTTGTGAAAGGGGGCTAGACGGAAAAAAATTCTCACGAAAATTTATAACCACAATTTTAGCTATAGTAAGCTATTGTAAGCTGTGCAGCGTGCGCATGTTTCTCTGTCTGTCTCTGTCTCTCTCTCTCTCTCTCTCTCTCTCTCTCTCTCTCTCCTTCTCTCTCTTTCTCTCTCTTTTAGAAACGAAAGGAATTTCGTTCCATCCGGGTGTCCCTTGACACCTCTCAACTTTTTTTTTTGTTCCTAACGTTTTCACGCAAAAAAGCTGCACCGGTTTCGAAAATTCACAATTGGAAAGTTGCAACTTCACTGAGTGACATCCTACTAATATTATAAATGCGAAAGTTAGTAAGGATGTGTGTGTGTGTTTATTGCTCTTTCACGCAAAAACTACTGAACCGATTGCAATGAAATTTGGTACGTAGACAGCTGGACAACTGGAATAACATATAGGCAACTTTTTATGATACCGACTTACGCGGGTGAAACCGCGGGGCGCAGTTAGTAGGCTATATATGTACCACGGCAAGCAATAAGTTGGGGCGAACAGTTAGTCAGAAATCATTCGCATTTGCGCATCTTCAATCGAATACACTTCCCTCGAAAGTATAGAGATCGTAAAACATTACACAGCCTATTTACAATACAACAATCATTTGGATAAAACGTTCTAACAGCATGCGTTTCTCTTTCTCCAACGCGTTGCAAATAACACGTTCAAATCAATTTATATAATTAACGTCACTTCAATTAGCCATACTTATATCTCGAACATAATTAGTGAATTTAGGAAAATATAAAACCAATCCATCGTTGCTTTAGCTTTTATTGTTCAAGATGAAGACGTTATTTTTATTGAGTGAGTATCACTATATAGTATAAATCAAAGTCGCTTCCCGCGTCTGTATGTATGTACGCTTAGATCTTTAAAACTATACAACCGATTTTGATATTTTTTTAATAGATAGAGTGAAAAAAGCAAAAGCTATCCATTCATAAAGCTGTAAGTAATAATAATAATATGTCATAATAAATAAACTTCCACAAACATTCAAAACATTAATAACAAAATTGGCGCATATAATCTACCTACTAGGTGGGGATCAAATCTTCTCTCTCGTCTGGTATACGAGTAAAAATTAACCTACGTTCTTATTCTGACAACAATAACAATAATATTTCATAAAACGCTATATTAAATTTTATACATACTTGAGAGTCGCTATTGCGTGAAAGACTTAAAAAAAACATACATCCATCAAACCATCGTCATTTTCGTGCTTATAAATGGAAATAGCTATAAGTTCTAAAATTGAATATTTACAAATTGAATCAATTATATCTATGTATGTCGACTATATCTGATCCTATAATCAGTAATTGGAAAAAACTAATGAATTACTTATATTCGATTGATATTCTTGCTTATTCTAATTTCTACTAAGGTAGATTAGTACTAGAATTATAATACTACTACTACTACTATTAGTAAGGATGTGTGTATGTTTGTTACTCTTTCATGCAAAAACGACTTAACCGATTGTAATGAAATTTGGTACGTAGATAGCTGGACAACTGGAATAACATATAGGCAACTTTTTATCTCAATATTCCTACGGGAAACTGACATACGCGGTGGAATCGCGGGGCTCAGCTCGTCTTTTATTTATATTTATATTCGCCTATCAATGATAATAATAAAGTATTTATTGATCTTCTCTATGGGTACATATAACTTTTCAACCCAAAACTCGATCAGCCTCTATCTTGGAGTCCACCTTCCTTTGTGTCAATGTTAAGAATCAAAAATTCTTAACATTAACATAACAATAGCTAAACCGATTTGTTTGATAGATTGGATGTCCTAATTAAAGGATAGCTCTCCTTCTTCTAGCTAGAACAGCATAGCGTTATGTAAATCGATTTGCTTGTTGGATTGGTGAGTCCCCTAGTTGGGACATAACTAACATGTTTCCCGCCGTTTCTAACCATTTTTTTTAAGTGGAGAATGCTCATGCATACCCACGGCGCGGGGAAAGGCCGTGGGTTTTGTCGGACTCCCACTGCCTAGGGAGGCAATGGACCTACCGACTAAACTCCACTGTGTCCCCTCTTCCCGCGCTATTCGCCGAGGTCGTGGGAGCTCATATGAAATCATCCACTACCCCGACTGCGGCCGCCTGTAAACAAGCCCACCATCAGATTACAAGCCGTTTCTAACCTAACCTAACCCTGATCTGTATTTCAGTGGCTCTGCTGGCTCTAGTCGCCGCAATCTACGCAGATAAACCCGTGCTGATCTGTCGGTGTGCACCAATCCAGCCCTTGTGTGCAAACAACTTCAAGACCTACGACAGCGAGTGCAATATGAACTGCGATTCAAAGAGAACCGGTCGATACTTATACAAACTGTACGACGGACCGTGCCGCACGTAGGCGTTTTATAAAGTTTCGACTAGAGAAACGTATACATTATAGATAGTTAATATGTAGCAATATGCACATACAAGAATGATATATATGGATGAAATGGATATATGTGGATCAGTTTAGCTATGCGAATTTTGTGAAATATCTCGGTATAAGAAAACACGTTTCTGGTCGAAAATATTGAAATTACCATTGAATAAATGATATAGAAAATAAAGCACCTATTAATTTTGTTATTGATTTATTAAAATAAAGAAAATTAGATGACCTATGACATCATTACAGATGATGACAAAATTAACCTATTGTTATTTTTAGGAAATTGAAGTAGTTTTTCATTTCTTGAAAACACAAAGAAATAAGTTTTCTATATATGGAACTTAGTTAGATTTATTAATCACCCCCGAAACCTCCTGTATATGTATGTACAATATGTATTTTTTTATTTAAATCGCCGGAGCCATTTCTTTTGAACAGACGGACGAAGTCGCGGGCGGAAAGCTAGTAACATATAGTCTGATTTTTTAACAAAAAAATCTAAGCCGCAGAAATGTTCCATATCTTCCAAAAGGATGAGTATTAAAATATATCCAAATTTAACTATTTCCGACTCCGTTGGATGGCTTTGGCTGGCTGATGACCGATAGCTGAACACATGAGGCTTTTCAAGTACAATTTGTTTCTTTAAGCACTTTAGAAAAAATACAATCCTAATAAGAATTAGGTAACATTAATTTATATAGTCTTAATTTGAATTCATCAAACCTAATTAATTAACACGTAAATATTAAGAGTTTTGAATTGAGAACTAGTTTTGAAAACAAGGTAAGGTTTAGAAGGTAACAAACGGACGGATAAATCAATTTAGGTATAACGTGTATAATTTTTCGAATGCATGTTTCAATTAACTCGTAAAAATCAATTTACGTAATTAATGTTACCACATCATTGGATTGTAATTATTTTAAAAAAATAACGAAATGTAGCATTTATAAAACTTGACATTCATAGTCACTCTCCATTCTAGCAGTGCAAGATGAAGACGTTCCTTCTATTTAGTAAGTCTTTATTCAATCTTTATAACAAATTGAGAATATGCTTTTTTCGGGTAGGCAGCACCCATAACATTATGTTTTTATATGTGGTAGTCGAGCACGCTTCGGCACGAATTGGGCCAGCTCGCACCGGGGAAGTACCACACCCCCACAGAGGACCGGCGTGAAATAGCATTCTGCTGTGTTTCGTTCGGTGAGTGGGGGAGCCGGAGGCCCATATCCTTTTCCTTCTCCTTCCCAGTCCTTTCCTTTATTCCTCTCGCCAATCCTTTCTTAATCCCTTCCCAATTTAAAGTCGGCAATCCATTTGTAGAGGCGAAAGGTCTGTAATCGACTTTACGCCTCTACAAATGTTCATGGGCGGTGGTAGCGCTTACCATCAGGCGTCCCACCAGCTCCATTGCCCACTGTGACAAAAAAAAAAAATGGACGTCTGTGGGGGGCGCATTTGCATTCAACCAGGCAATGCGTCTGCTCGTTTGCTTTTCAATAACATAAAAAGAAATGCAAATGCTGTGGATAACTTTTAGTCAAATTAAACCAGAGTATAGGAACGTTTAATCCGATGAAATTTGGAAGATTTATCGGCGAAATCTTGATTTAGAGTAACCATTTTACATGCTGAAGCCAGCACCTTTATTCATATATGTAGTACCCCGGTAAGAAATATCCTATGTGCTTATCCGAGCTTACAATCTGTGGCGAATTGCATAGAGTTCCAATCAGAAGTTTGTACGTGTAAGAATAACAAACATTTATGTGGTAGTCGAGCACGCTTCGGCACGAACTAGGCCAGGTCGCACCGGGGAAGTACCACACCCCCACAGAAGACCGGCATGAAATAGCATACTGCTGTGTTTCGTTCGGTGAGTGGGGAAGCCGGAGGCCCATATCCTCTTACTTACCCTTCCCAGTCTTTTCATTAATTCCTATCTTCAATCCTTTCCTAATCCCTTTCCATATTGCTGTCGGCAATCCATTTGAAGAGGTGTAAGTGTAACGACTAAATCTAAAACGACTTACGAATAAATCTCAAACGTACTAATCTTGTGTAGATTTCACGTATCGTGTCTTTGTTTATAGGATGTCCCAGCTAAAACTCTTAGAGCTTACTAACCAAGACGTGCGTGACGTGTGTTTCAGTTGCTCTGATGGCTCTCGTCTCAACAATCTACGCGCACAGATACCCTTACTACTATTGTGCGTGCGCACCTGGGAAGCTCGTGTGTGCGAACAACCACAAGACGTACGCTGGCGAGTGCAATATGAAATGCTATGCGCGAACAACAGGCGTTCTCTTATACAAATTATACGATGGACCCTGCAACAAAGTGTCCTAAAAAATTTCGACTGAAGAAACGTATGGAGGAGCAAAGCGTCTGGATGACGATAAGATGCTGCTTAATATAATGTGACCTCTAAATATGTGGATATGTTATTTGAATTTTTACAGCTGTCATACAACACGTTTTTTCGAGAATACCTACTGCCTTGTTAAATAAATAGAATGATATAAACAAGTTTTTCTTTATGCTATCCCTCTTTCAATCTATATAGAA
>NC_052126.1:3510678-3551295 GCF_012273895.1 Zerene cesonia | reverse complement strand
CAAAAACTACTGAACCGATTGCAATGAAATTTGGTATGTAGATAGCTGAACAACTGGAATAACATAAAGGCAACTTTTTATCCCGATATTCCTACGAGATACGGACTTACGCAGGTGAAACCGCGGGGCGTAGCTAGTAAAAGATATGCGTTGTTCACACTTTTAAATACTTTAATAACAGATTTAATTCTGTGCACATAAGGTATTCATCAGAAGTTTTTTTCATTATCAATACTCGTAACCTCATAGGAGGCTTGTGTCCCCGCAGTGGGAACATATAAGGCTGGTGATGATGATGATGATGATATTCGTAAGTCCTGAATCCAAATCTACGTTTAAAACAAATTTTTGTCTGTCTCTCAGTTTATGTCTATATTTTTTGCATATTATTTACGAGAATAAAAATCAAAATATTTCTAGCTTAAAATAAAAATAAAAAAATGGTCAAGTGTGAGTCGGACCTTCGACACAAATTCAAGTGGTTCCGTGTAAATAAGCTCAAAAGTACACTTTCACACTACCAAATAATCGATATAATACATATAATTAAGAGTATATTTAATTTATTTGTTTTTCTTCCTTTCACATCTCAACGGAGATATTTAGTATCTATGGTACCATACCATAAATACTAATCGTAAATATACCAATATCTACAATATGTATAGGTATCTAAAGATAGTAGAAGGCCGGAGACGTCTACATTTTAGCGTGGTTGATCACCGTAGTTTCCAAGGGAACATCCATTGTGATGAGTAACTAATCAATCTACATGTAACAAATTCAGATGGTTGGCATTTTTCGGCTGATTGTATACAGTACAAGATCTTTTTAGACTTTATAAAAATACCTCAGTTTCTGTTGGATTTATTTTGGCTGTATATATAAACTTAAGACATGTGTGTAAAGACACTTTCTGTTAATTTCCTTTGATCACGCGGTCAAAAAAATCTCGGACGGTGAGAATCTCGGACTTACATCGCAAAGTCGGAGTTCGAAACCAGGCAAGCGTACAGGAAATAAATGGAGTTTTCAATTTATCTGTCAACCTACACTTGGCCAGCGAGGTGGATTATGGACCAAACCCACAGAGAAAAAAAAATTAAAAAATCTTTATTATTACTTAAAAAAAAAAGAAACCTAAAATTACAAAGTTCACTATTCTATACACTAGAATTCCCTGTGTTGTGGGGAATAGTCTCTTTCACCCTTCATTTCTATTTAATTTTTTTTTTTTTGTATTTATTATATTTACTATATATATTATATTTACTATATATTATATTTACTATGTATATGATATAATGTATCCTATCCTACTAATATTATAAATGCGAAAGGATGTGTGTGTATTTGTTGTTTTTCACGCAAACCTACTGAACCAATTGCAATGAAATTTAGTTCGTATACAGCTGTACAACTGGAATAAGGTATAGGTAATTTTTTCCCGATTTCCTACGGGATACGGACTTACGGGGGTGACCGGGGGTGACCGTAACCGTGGGGCGGAGCTAGTATGATATAATTTATTATGCAAATTATAGCAATAGAAGGCCTGTGTCCCAGCAGTGGGAACATGTATGGGCTGATGATGATGAAGTTTTATTATCTTCATTTAAATTCAGCGAACCTAAAAAACCCGAAAATATAGATACGTAGTTAAATTTTGAGGAAAAACATAAGGTATTGGTAGGGAACAAACGGACGAAGAAATCAATTTATAACATGAAGTCTTTTCCAATGTTTCAAATAACTCGTAAAAAATCAATTCACATAATTAACGTAACTACATCATTGGGTAGTAATTATTTTTAATAAATAATTAGTGGATTGCAAAAAAATATAAAACATACCATCTAAAGTAACTACTTTCCATTCTTACAGTGCAAGATGAAGACGTCTCTTCTACTTCGTAAGTCGTATTCGAAAATTAATAATTAATATTTATAATGCAGTAGCTTTTTTATGTCAGAGCGGGTAACTGAGCTGGTAGTTCGCCTGATGGTGAGCGATCACCACATGCCCACTGCCCGCTTTTACTATGGTACTCATTATCATAAAATAAAAACAGAAGAATCTATTATTTAAAATAGTCATATTACATGCTGAATCCAGCAGCTTCATTAACGCAGTAACCAGGAATAAATTATCCTATATGATAAACTGTGGCATTTCATATAGTTCCATAAATTTCATCAGAAGTTTGTATGTGAAAGAACGACATACATTTTCACTTGAGCGATCTAAGAGTTAAGAGTAATGTGACAATAAACTAATTAATTCAACAAACTATGACAAGGTCTTGTGTAGTTATTATAGTTTTTTAGCTGCGCGGTTTCACCCGAGTAAGTCCGAATCCCGTAAGAACATCGCGATAAAAAGATACCTGTATGTTATTCCAGTTATCCAGCTCTCTACGTACCAAATTTCATTGCAATCGGTTCAATAGTTTTTGCGCGAAAGAGCAACAAACGCACACACATCCTTACAATGTTTCGCATTTATAATATTAGTAAGAAAGTAGGATTATATTATGTCCCAACTACAAGTCTTACAGCTTTTTAACCCCAACCTGCATTTCAGTGGCTCTGATGGTTGTCGTCTCAACAATCTACGGGCGCAGACCCGATAAACACAATTTCTTTTGTATGTGTGCACCTGGCGATCCCGTGTGTGCGAACAACCTCAAAACGTACGACGGGGAGTGCAATATGCAGTGCGAGTCAAGTATAACAGGCGTTTTATTGTATAAACTATACGATGGAAATTGCAGATAATGGCGTTAATTCATAACACGATTTTCGACCGAAGAAACGTATGGAGGAGCAAAAACCAATCTTGAAAATTAATCATAAACATATGTGAAAATATAGATCCGTTCCGCTTTTCGAATTTTAAGAATAACAAACACACAACACGCTTCTTTTGGAAAATACCCAATAAATGCCAATACAATAACATATACAATACATAATAAAATGATACAAAATAAGTTTACTTATAATTTAACCATTTTTCTGTTCATGGAGATAAAATAATGTTGACATTTTCATTATAATGGATAGATAGCTATCAATTATAATTAAAATGTAATGTGCCTTTAAAATATATGTATAATGTACAAGAATGAATAACGATAACGGGCGCCCTTCCTTATCACTGTGCAAACGCTGGATAATGAAAGAAAGAAAGAAATGTTTATTTATCACCACCACATTTACAGTTAAATTAAAATTAAAATTAAAAAGTGTACTTATGACTAAACGGTGTGGTGCTAAAAAGGGTAACTACTCAGCGTGTGCTACGCGTTATGCGCAGCGCTGATTTTCAGTAGCCCCTTGTTGGAGTGAAATTAATGTTTTAATGGTAGAAAAAGCGAAATGTTTTGCAAAAATCATTTCTTTACGACACTACAATTCGTCTCAAAAGTAATTCAAAGGGTTTTCAATTCGAAGATGCTATTTTTGGTTTGTTATCATATAACTCGATGGGTTTTCAAACGATTGGCGTGATTGTTTTTGAGTTTGGTAGGAGATTGTTGTGGTTTGATCCAATATTAGAATCTGATAGGTAGCAACCTATCTTCTCCTCCTCAGGGAGCTAAGTGACCATTTTTGTAGAAAATAATCATACAGTTAGGCTTAACATTAAATCACTTTAATATTCAGAATTGAGAATTGTATAAAAACAATATTATGCTTAACGGGAGAATAACTTTGTTAATATCCAGCAAATTTCTGTATAACAAAGTACCTACATAAACTAAATAAAACGCATTTTAAAAAGAGTAACCCCCCACATAGCATCAAAAAATGAACAATCATAAGTAGGTAGGCGCTTACACACTTCAAAATACATATAGTTAAATAACCACTAACATGATTTTATAATGATCGTGACTTATTTGCATACATTGGACACACTGGTAATAAAATTTGTTACTAGTTTCCTAGTATAAAATCATTTAGTCTGAAAATATTAAATTACCATATATCGTACAGCACTGTAATACTGCCACGATGAAGACAATGAAAGTATTGCATTTATTTGGTAAGGTTTCTTTTTTAAGGATAATTTAAACATATGTGAGTGATCAAAATTAACTATTTTAATTATATATATACAAATACGATACACGAATCAACAATTTATTCCATCGTATAAAAGAACTAAAGTCGAATAAAAGCAGGAAAGGAAGAAACGAACTTTTAAAAGATGCAGACATTATTGAAGCCCATTAAGTTTTTAAGTTTGAGAAGTTGTGATTTTCCTTTCTAATGATTTTTTTTAATCAGCCACAGCTTTCGCACTGCTGGGCAAAGGTTTCTTTCCCCTCCTAATCTATACTAATATTATAAAGCTGAAGAGTTTGTTTGTTTATTTGAATGCACTAATCTCAGGAACTACTGGTCCGATTTGAAAAATTCTTTCAACGTTAGATAGCCCATTTATTGAGGAATGCTATAGGCCATATATTTACCACGGGCGAAGCCGGGGCGGACCGCTAGTGATTATTCACAATAATATGATAAAAAGCATAAATAAAATCTACAATATGAAAAGCCAGCCAAAAATTTAACGCATTTTTTCCAGTACTGCTGTCGATGCTACATTATAATATGGCAGGTCAGCTAGACTTCGTATGTATGTGCTCCCCGGGCCAGCCGATCTGCGCCAGCGACCTTCACACATATCCGGGTACATGTATCATGCGATGTCACGGAGTTTTTAAACAGATAATGCTATTTAAAATACACGATGGGCCGTGTTTGGAGGCTTAGGATTATAAAGCTACAAAGACTCCAAAAGAATAATAAATAATAAAAATAAATAAAAATCGCAATGGAACCGGATTGTTTTACTAAATTCAAAATATACCTATGTTTCGTAGCGCCTGTTTATCTATATAATAGCTTAAGTTTCACATGTACTTATAGTTATTTACAAGATACAGTATCAAAAAAATTTATTGCAGATTTCCCCTTAGATTTGATTTAATTAAAAATTCCTTTGGAATTGGTGGTAGGAAACTCTGAACTGTCTGAAAATTTTTATTAAACTGACTATATACCTGGAGCTTCTACAGTATTGAAATACTAATACATTGTACATTATACAAGCTGGTTCTATACTATCAGCATTATATACATGGCAAATTACTGAAATAAATAAATAAACAGCCCAGACAATGGGCAATATCTGTATTGTTTGCTGTAAAAACCGTATAAGCTACATACAATTTGAAAAAAACCCTAACTCATTAGTAAAAACATAAAAGTAATGTCCAATTATCGTTTAAACAATTCATATAATTAACGTGACATTAACTGCAATGAGACATACAAATTAAAGGTATTACTTGATGCACTCGACTTTGTATGAAAGGCTAGATTTTTTTGGTTCTATTTAAGCATATAAAAATGGGGAATAGTTGCATCATTTACCCTATACCTGCATAGTTTTGATTTGGGAACATGAAGGGAGCTCTTCACAATGACTATGATTAATTTAAGTGTGTTAAGATTCAGCTTAATATTAAACCTCATATGAATAAGCAACGTAGGTATATGAAAATAATGCAGTTATATGTAATTAAATGAAAAAAAATCAGAATCTACGCAGAGAGAACATCGAGAGTTGTCCTCTTCATCCTCTCTTTATCCGTTCTATCTCCTTAAACCTAGAGAGGTTTTAGTTCTCTAACTAGTCCTACTAATATTATAGATGCGAAAGTTTGTAAGGATGTGTGCGTGTTTGTTGCTCTTTCACGCAAAAGCTACTGAACCGATTGCAATGAAATTTGGTACGTAGACACTGGAATGGAATAGCATATAGGCACCGGGATACGGATTTACGCGGGTGAAACCGCGGGGCGCAGCTAGTGTTTTATATTTATAAAATTGCGATAGATAGGTATTAGAAAAGAAAATGATCTCCAAATGGGAGGTGATTTAACATTCGATATATTTTTTTTTAATTTTCATTGATTTTAAATATTCGAGCAGCTCTTATTCAAAACCACTAATAAATAACCATTAACGCTATATACACAAAGCCATGTAACAGCGAAATTACATTCGTAATTACTTACATGTCAAAGAGTTGTTTCTCAAATCAATTTCTATGGCCACGAGACGGTTGTATGGGCAATAAATGTACCTACATAATTAGCAATATTATCTGCAAATATATAAAGTTGTATTGTGTTATATTGATCATTTTTTGCTCGGAGTTAACAGGGACAGTATACACTATGAAGTTTTTGTTATTAATTGGTGAGTAGAAGAGATTATAAGCTGAGCATTCTTTTTTTCTGTTTTTTAAAATGTATATTGTGAATTAAAGCCTGTATACTTGTACTTATTATTCTGTAGTAAAAATATAAGCGTGAAATTTAAAAAATAACATGTGATGAGACGCCGTTGAAACTCGAGAAATTTCTTGACAAATAAAAATATATATGTTATTCCAGTTGTCCAGCTGTCTACGTACCAAATTTCATTGCAATCGGTTGTGTAGTTTTTGCGTGAAAGAGTACCAACACACACACATCCTTACAAACTTTCGCATTTATAGGATAGGATAGTAGGACATATAATATAATATATAAGTAGTAAGCGATAATAATCTGTGCTAATATTATAAAGCTGAAGAGTTTGTTTGTTTGTTTGAACGTAATAATTTCAGGAACCACTGGTCCGATATGAAAAATTCTTTCAGTGTTAGATAGCCCATTTATTGAAGAAAGCTATAGGCTATATATGTATCACGGGCGAAGCCGGGGGCGGTCCGCTAGTTTATAATAAGTTTGAAGACCATTGCCATAGGCGTACGCAGGGGATGCTAAACATATGTATTTGCTAACAAACTTTTACGTAGTATGTATACTTATTCTATATCTCATTCCTTACACAAACACACACACACACACACACACACACACACACACACACACACAATTACAATCACATGCACACACACACACACACACATGCACGTATGCACGCATGCACGCACGCACGCACACACAACACATCCCTGAAATCTCTCTTACAAATCAATGACCAAAGTTGTTAACATTGTCCACAGTCCTCCTAACAACTGCTGCGCTCGCGCACGCAGAGCGAGTGCCCTGCGCTTGCCCCCCGGAGGCGCTTGTGTGCGCTAACAACCACAAAACGTACGCAGGCGAATGCAACATGAAATGCGACGCTTTCAACCAGGGTATAGAATTGCATGTGGTGCACGATGGAGCTTGTGATTAAATCTTTAAATAAACTTGATAATGGATGAATTTGAGGTTTTATTTTACGGTATCAGTTGATTGTCCGTTAGGGATTGTTCAATTTAATATTGGAAGGTTAAATCTAGACGTAAAGTGTCGTGTGTTCATTTAGATGACAAAATTTCCAATGAATCTAGATTTAATACAGCCTTGATAACACTGTTCATGTATTCCCAGTGTCACCTACTCATAGTCAAACTTAAAAAATTAAAAGTAATGTCAACTTATACAACTTCTAATGGATTTTTAAAATATGCATAAAAATAAAATATGGTACTGCTAATAATAACGTGCTATTATGAGCCATGAAAGGCGTTGACAATGCCTAATTATGGTGCTTTACTTTTATCTTCAATGTAATACAAATTGTCCTAAACCTGTACCTTAGTTAGGGCACTAGGAATAGTTTACCCCATACATTGTTATCTACACTTACATTATTAGGTTAAATAAAGATTTGATTCTTTGTTTGTATTGAGTAGGTTTCAAAACTACTGTACCGATTTGAAAAATTATTTTACCATTAGAAGCGTTTTCTACTATGGGAAAATGATTCATTCTTACGGGAAAGCGGCTAATATATATAAATAGGACGACTGGTAGTGAGAACTGTAATCCTTCCGTTCCTTTACCTTTTTCACATAACTTCCAAACGGCTGAACCGATGAGGTTGAAATTTTACATTTATGAATGAAATTTTGGTTGTTTGTTTGTTTGTATTATTTATAGATGATTTTCGTTATATTGATTTAGATGATGTGAAAGAAATTAGTAGTGATAAAGTTCGCTTATCTTCACTAATATATCTACGCAGTAGGTAGGCACATCAATGAAATATTTCCCTAACTTACCAACCCATTTACCATCTCCGTAGCAACTTAAATAATGTATCGAATTCCATCGAACCGAGAAAAAGTAAAAGAACATTAATTATAACAACTTGATTAAAAATAGCGTAGTTCATTACATTTACTTAAGGATCTAAGAAAGGTAACAACAACATATGAAAATACCGTCACAAAATCAATTTACGTGATTGAATCACACGTAACATTTTAATCTGTTACAATTGGATACGCGAATCGTAAATATCACTAGGGTATATAAATAGGTCTAGTCATAGGGCACCTACAGCATTCTCATAGGGCACTGAAACATAAGGAAACATGGATTTACGTATCCTGTGTGGTGAGTTAATAGAACTCTTGTTATCTTAATATATAAAATTCTCGTGTCACAGTTTTCGTTGCCATACTCCTCCGAAACGGCTTGACCGATTTTGATGAAATTTTTTGTGCTTATCCGGTATCTATGAGAATCGGCCAACATCTATTTTTCATACCCCTAAATGATAAGAGTAAGGCAGAACAGCGTTTGCCGGGTGCAGCTAGTATGGTATATAATTATATAGCAATATTAATTTCCAAATATACCTTTTGAAACAAGTCATAACAGGAGTTATATGTATTTGAACATACTTAATTAAAATTAACGGAATTTATATTTATACGCACACACACGCGCATAAAAATACTAGGACCAAGCACATATACACTAGCTGCGCCCCGCGGTTTCACCTGCGTAGGAATATCGGGATAAAAAGTTGCCTTTGTGTTATTCCAGTTGTCCCAGCTGTCTACGTACTAAATTTTATTGCAATAGCTTCAGTAGTTTCTGCGTGAAAGAGTAACAAACATACACATACATACACCCAACCTCATAAACTTTCGCATTTATAATGTTAGTGGGATAGGAAAGGATTTTTAGGACACACTACATAAGACGAAAACAATTACGAAACACGTATTTATTTGAGAGTATATTTTAAACAGCTGGTTGCTCCTGATACGTTAAAAAGCTAAAGAGTTCCCTCATTTGAACGCGAATAGAGCCAATTATAACACATTTAATCAAATTTATACTTGTAATTTGTCTTTCTTGTTTCTACTGTTTCTGTAAAGGTGCACAATAAAGTGTTTTCATTGATGTTCAGATTTGATAATTTTCCCTCGTTTTCAGCGACGCTGCTCACAGTGAGCGCGCCGAGCGCTTACTCCCTGGGCTTCAACCCCTCCCAGCTACCCTGTTACTGCCCCCCACAGGCGAACGTATGCGGCAGCGATCTGAGAAACTACGCGAGCGAATGCGAAATGAGGTGCACCGCGAACCGCGAAAACAGGGAGATATATCTCATTTACAACGGGCCTTGTGAAGATTTGTTCAACAATAACTATCCCCCATATAATCCCCCCTATAATCCCCCCTACAATCCTCCCTATAATCCCCCCTACAATCTGTACAATCCGTACATTAATTATAGACCCCCGAATCCGTTAATCAGTCCGCGGACAAACGCTGACCAATGATCATCATGGTGTCGAATAAAAATAAAAAAAAAAACAACTGGTATTCTATTATAAATACATTAAAAGTTATATTTATATGCAATATATTACAACTGAATGACCATACCACCGATGTTTTAATATTTGAAATAAAATTGTACTAACAAACAAATATGTTTTACTTCCCGTTTTTTTTAGATTTAAAGAAATTAAATTTAAATAGTACTCGTATCTGTTTAATTTTAGACAAAGTTAATTCCGTTTTTCTAGTGAAAACTAGTTAACAAAGGCATTCAGCAACAACGTGTTTCAATTACGGAAAACGCGTTATAATAAAAATTTATTTTATTTGCAATTTTGTTTTTTAGAGATTTTGTACAAAAATCGTTAATGATAAAAAGCTATTTCAGGGGATGATAAAAATCATAATGGAACGTTTTATCACTACATAGTATAAAAGAAAGTCACTTTCTCTGTCCCTTTGTCCCTATGTATGCTTTAAAGCTACGTAACGGATTTGGATGGGGTTTTTTTTTAATAAATAGAGTGATTGAAGAGGAAGGTTTATATGTATAATCACATCTATTAAACTACTCCGCTAACTACTCAACTAATTAAACGCGTGCGAAGCCGCGTGCAAAAGCTAAGAATTCATGACTTTTTCTTCATTCTACAAAATAATTGTAATAATTTAACAACCAAAATATGATATTCCTAAATAACTTGTACATATTAGCAGTTTTAACTTATTCCCTCACCTTTCAAAATGTTATTCGTTGTTTATTACATACAGCGTAGTCATTTAGAATACATAATGAGTGACCAGAGTCGTTGATTGTATGGAAAACAATTCACTTTGATCAACCTTTACTTTGTAAATGGTTAATTGTTAGGAGAAAAAATAGTAGTTAATAAAAAAAATAGTATCTTGCCAGTATATAGAAAAAAAATAGTAGTATTTGAATTATTGGAACACATATGAGCATATTAGTAGGCTATAAAGGTTTTACTTCGAAATAGCTTAGCGGGTAATCAATCAATCCATAGACCATTATGCTACATATTCATGTATTTGTTTGGCAACAAAGCGAAAACATGTTGAGAAGTTGCTACATTGCGTCTTTCGAAGCTAACGTATGTTGATAAGTCCTCGCCCGAGGAGAGATCTACATGACATAAAATCGTGTTTAATAATGCCTTAAAATATATATGATCCTATGCATTCGAAATGTATAATACGCTCCAGGAAATATGCTAATCTTATAGTGTGTTAAACACGTAATGCTACAATCATATCTTTTGACGAGTAAAAGTCATGCAAATACTTAATATTATAAATGCGAAAATAACTCTGTCTGTCTGTCCGTCTGTTACGCATTCACGCCTAAACCACTGAACCAATTTTGATGTAATTTGGTATGAAGGCAGAACTGAACTTGGGGTAGGGCACAGGATAATTTTTATCGCGAAAAAAAAGGGTAGAAGGAGTTGAAATAGGAAGATGAAAGCGATATGACCGAATTTCACGCGGGCGAAGCCGCGGGCTGAAACTAGTCTTATATATTTTGGACATCTAGTGTTGGAGATAGGCCTACCCTAAAGACTTCCAAAACGAGCGATCAACAGCGGCCTGAATCCAGTCACTTTAATCAGGTCGACAGTCCATCATCTTGTTGAAGGCAGTCCCCCACACAGCGACGTCCTGTAGCTGAATATCATTCGCCCAATTCGTAACTATAGCTATTCGTATTCGTAGCTATATTAAAAGCAAAGTTTTCAACAACATTGCTGATCAAGTGTTGTTCAACGGATGTTTTCCGTGAATATGTTGGCTTTACTATAAACCGATGAAAGGACATAATCATAAAGAATAAAAATATATCAGAACTGTACCGTTGAAATCAATTAATGTGATCGATGTGGTTTACGTCAATAATTGGAAACGCAAATTAAATAAGTATATCATATATAAAAGGGTTAAATTCTGCTTAGAATATTATTGTTTACGGTAGAAGGTGGCTTCAATATGAAGCTGTTTATAATAATTTTTGGTAAATTCACTATTTATTTCAAAAGATAATATATGTAGGCAGGTACTAAGTGCGATAATTATATTTCCATCATATCTTCTCAGTCTATTGAAATATTTATTTTAAATGTGCTATTTTTTCAATTTATTTTGGTGTAGAAATTTTATGTACTTTGCACAAGGAGGTTTTCATATTACTACTAGCTGACCCGGCAAACGTTGTTCTGCCTTATTCTTTCGGGGTGTTTAAAATAGATGTTGGCCGATTCTTAGATCCAATTCATAAAAATCGGTGCAGCCGTTTCGGAGAAGTTTGTTAACAAAAAGTACGACACGACAAATTTATAAAGCGGTCCATCTCGGTTACGCGTGGTACATATATAGCAAATTGTAGTAGTAGTTGTAGTTGTATGTGGTAGTCGAGCACGCTTCGGCACGAATTGGGCCAGCTCGCACCGGGGAAGTACCACACCCCCACAGAAGACCGGCGTGAAATAGCATTCTGCTGTGTTTCGTTCGGTGAGTGGGGGAGCCGGAGGCCCATATCCTTTTCCTTCCCCTTCCCAGTCCTTTGCTTTATTCCTTTATCCTAATCCTTTCTTAATCCCTTCCCAATTTAAAGTCGGCAATCCATTTGTAGAGGCGTAAGGTCTGCAATCGTCCTTACGCCTCTACAAATGTCCATGGGCGGTGGTAGCGCTTACCATCCGGCGTCCCACCAGCTCCATTGCCGACTGTGACAAAAAAAAATATATATATATATAATAGCCTTCCTCAATAAATGGGCTATCCAACACTGAAAGAATGTTCGCCATTAATCAAAGTCAATTACAATAACAATTTATGGAATGTGTAAATGAAAACATGGTAATAATTGTGCATCCGACGTTATACAATTGTTGTTAAATTGTTCTTTTCGGGGAACAATTTTTAAAGACAAATTATTAATTAATTAATTTATTTATTTATTCTGTATTGCTCTTAATAAAGCTACAAAAAAACTCAATAAAGTTACATTATATTATCGATTTATATATAATTATCGATTTACTTGCATTGCAGATTCTTCGAGTACGCTTTTATATGTTTGTAATTATAATGACTTAATTTTCAGCGACTGCTCTCTCATCGGTCACAGCGAATGGCCATGGTTACATGTGCGCATGTCCTCCGGAACCGAGTGTGTGTGGTAGTGACTTCCAGAACTATTCCGGTAAATGCAATCTAGAGTGCGTGAGTCATAATGTAAAAAAAGTCTATATGATTTACGACGGTCCCTGCGAAGACCTCCTTAAAAACCTTAATATCTACAACCTGCCGCCGTACCCCTATACTCCGGATTCTCCGTACAATCCGTACTATCCTTACAACCCGTACAATCCATACAATCCTTATGATACGTACAACCCATACTTGTTGGGTAGTGCCGGACCAAGATCCAAAGAAGGAGAATAATTGCCTTAACCGAATAAATATTTACAATGAGAAGCGTCTTTCACTTCAACTTTTCCCTTAACAATCCTACAATATTATGTTTACTTATGCGAAATTACAATTTAATTCTCTCGTATACTTTAAAAATATTTACGTCCATATTATATTCATAAAATATATGTCAGAGCCATCCAGCTAAATAATGCTTTTTAGTATGAGATTCTTTAAAATAGTGCCGTTAAAAACTTCCTCAATAAAGTAGAGGCTAATGTGAATTTATCTGAGACTCGTTCGAGGAATTATCGGCCTTATTTTAAAAAGTTACATCACATTTAAAGGCTTACTTTATATCGTACGAACGACAAGTCTTTATTTAAATAAAGATTAACAATAAAAAAGAAATCATTTCAAAAATAAAATTGTTCTATAAACCATAATAAGGTGCTCTGCTGATAAATCATAATAGCTTTAGGGAACAGTTATGTACGGACATTTAAAACTGAAGGATTTAAATATAATATTGAAAGTTAATTTTACTTTAAAAAATATCTTAATATATTATGGCCTTGCAGATCTATTTCATACTGTCTACATTTTATCAAATATCCAACGAGGCATAAGAATGTAGGGTTTTATCAAAAAATTATCGGCTACATTGGACTTAATTATTCATTTTACATCAAATATTAGTTATTTAGGACATAAACAATCGTATTTTACATGTAAAAATCCAGAAATATTATATAGGACGGGATAGGACAGTGTGTTTTTAATCCAATCAATAACAAACGATGTAATCTATATGTATAATACGTCAACTTAACCTGTATATACTATATAATGTACACGCATGATGATGCTGTAACATATTTAATTTTTATTTGCAATTAATTTACACATTATCAAATTATAGGTATATCACACACTTTATTCAATTATAATTGACACTAAGGAAATTGTTAGATAAAGTTTTAGATTTATTTTTTTCTTTTCTTTTCGACAGTTATATTACTTGTATATATACAACATTCTATTGGACGTTTCTTATACAATGCGAATATATTTTATTAAGATTCAATATAGACATATTATACTTAGATATTATTTTATTATTATAATTTGTATATTATTATTATAACAGAGTGTTATTATTTCGAGATGTATAAATAACCTGCCTTTACCAATTTTACGAATTATTATCTACTAGCTGTGCTCCGCGATTTCATCCACGTAGATCCATATCCCGTAGGAATATCGGGATAAAAAGTTGCCTAAATGTTATTCCAGTTGTCCAGCTATCTACGTACCAAATTTCATTGCAATCGGTAAAGTAGTTTTTGCGTGAAAGAGCAACAAACACACACACATTCTTATAAACTTTCGCATTTACAATATTAGTAGGATAAAACTATTGTATCACGTCACTACCTCTAAATTTTATTGTGTTTAAGGTACTACGGGATGCAGAGTGGTGCAAATGAAGCTAGATTTTTTTTTTCTAGAACCATCTTCCCATATCGTCTGACATATGGTTATGGGACACTTGATTTACTCACAATGTTCCTATCACCGAATTGAAACCACGATTAGTATGTGACAAATTTAGTAGAAACTTTAAGAAATTAAAAACTTTTTAACGGATTTCAAACGCGATTTATTCATTATATTATTAACCCGACGTCTCGAACACTGTCTCCAGTCCAGTCCAGTCAGAGACCAGTCTCCCCGTGACCAAGCTCGCTGTAAAATGTTCGAAACGTCGGGTTAATATTATAATGAATAAATCGCGTTTAAATCCGTTACAAAAGTTTTTAATTTCTAAATGTATAATACTCGCGTGAAACCAAACACAAGAAAATACTTAGTAGAAGCTATTACAGTTTTGTTATTAAACATTTGCTTGTTAAATTTTTGTTATGATCAAATGCAACAAAAAAAAGATCATGCTTTATATCATCATAATCATCATCAGCCCATATAAGTTCCCATTCCATATGTCTCCTATAGGGATACAATTCATAATCCGTGACGCTGGCCAAGAGCGCGTTGATACGAGATATTTATAACCTTCATAACATGATACACTAAAAACACAATATGAAAGTTCATTCTTTACAGAGGAAATATATCAAAACTGTACCGTTGAAATCAATTAATGTGATTGATGTGGTTGACGTCAATGATTGGCAACGCAAATTAAATAAATCACTTATATATAACCAGGTGCTATACTGTTTATAATATATTGTTGTTTGCGTTGGTGGGTGGCTTCAATATGAGGCTGTTTACATTTTGTGGTAAGTTTATATTGGTAAATACTGGGGAAAATATTTTATTTATCAAAAATATAAAGTTACATATAACCTCATACTATATTATAATAATCTTAGATCTCCGAAGTGAAAAATCTCTTTTTCAATTCAAATTTATTGGTAGGTCTGATCATGAGCCTGATTCCTTATGTGTGTAGCGTGGGTCAAAAGCATGGGTATATTTCTTCGTTAATACGTGCATATAGATGTATGAACATACGGAAATATTTATTCAATATGTTTATTTATATTTTGAACGCAAGTCTTCAAAAAATGTTATTTTAACTGGCAAAACTAAACGCCATCAATCAACGATTGCTTCTGCGAATCCCATATCTCTTAATATGTGTAATTTTTTTTCAGTTTTTCTTGTCTCATTGGGCACCTCATATGCCCAATTTGTTATACCCTGCGCTTGTGCCCCGGATTCGAGCGTATGCGGCAGTGACTTGCAAAACTATCCCGGTAAATGCAACCTAGACTGCGCGAGGCAAAATGGAAAGAACGTATACATGATATACAACGGTCCCTGTGAAGACCTATTCAATAACAATAATTACAACCCCCCGTACCCTCCGTACAATCCGTACAATCCGTACTATCCGTACCCGTACGACCCCTACAACCAATATCCGTACATCCCGTACGATCCATACAATCCCTATAATCCGTACGACCCGTACCTGTTGGGCGGCGCCGGACCCAGGTCCAAGGAAGGCGAACAGTAGTGAATTATAATAAATATTAAAAAAACAAATCGAGTTTTTTTTTTTCAAACCAATACCATTGTATACAATATCACTAACTAGCATAATTATATATGTTAAGACTCTTTTTATTTTCTTTACACTTAACTACTTTACTTAAAATCATATATAAGTCGTGTTATGTAGGTCAAAATTGAAGAACTGTTTCCTTTCTTGTGTTGAAAAAAACAATACGTAGGTTTAGTCCGAGAGCATATCCCTTTCCTTACCCTTCCCATTCCTTTCCTTTATTCCTCTAATCAATCCCTTTCCAATTTGAAGTCGGCAATCCATTTGGAGAGACGTAAGGTCTGCAAACGACCTTACGCCTCTCCAAATGTTCATGGGCGGTGGTAGCGCTTACCATCAGGCGACCCACTAGCTCCATAGCCGACGGTGACATAAAAAAAAAAATACTGTCCATGCATAACATCATAAGTCCCGCCTATTTACAACTTATCGAAATAATAAATATATCAACTATATACAAAATATATATGTTTTGTAAATATACGAATGTAAACAAACACGTGATAAAGATATTTATAACTGCTATTCATAATTGATTAATGCGATTCAATTGCGAGATTAAATTGAAAAATACTCGATCGAAATACAAACATGAAAACATCGATATTTTAAGACAATTGTTTTATACAAAAAGAACACCCACGTTCATGGGGGGAGGTACCCAACCATGTGAACCATGGAACAAATGACAACAATGTTCTATCAAACGCAAAATCGAGGACTACATCGATAGGATGAAAGCCCACAAAGTTATTCGAGTAACAAACCAAAAAAAACATCGATCAAATCGAGAAACTCATTCGGTTTTGTAAGGGTTGTGTTTTTCGTTGTTCCTTTTAATCGACACCCCACGTAATTTCACCAAACGTTATTTGTAAGCTCGATTGAAATTTAAAATGTCAATTCGAATACTTTGAAAAGCAGGTGATCCTAGATATATGAGAAATTATATTTATTATATGTTTATAAACGCAATGAAGGATATTATTAAGTTATATAATACTAGCTGCGCCCTGCGGTTTCACCCGCGTAAGTCAGTATCCCGTCGGAATATCGGGATAAAATGTTGCCTATATGTTATTAGTATTACAGTTGTCCAGCTGTCTACGTACCAAATTTCATTGGAATCGGTTCTGTAGCTTTTGCGTGCAAAAAGCAACAAACACACACACAAACTTTCGCATTTATAATATTAGTAGGATTATTTTTATTTTATGTTTTTAACGCAAACAAGGATATTATAAGTTATTTATTATATGTGTATTTATTAAACTACCCAGTTGATGTCGTGTGAATTGTTTGAGAGATGAGAAACCTTTTAAGCTTAGGGATTTCTTCTTTTATAAAACAAAATGAGGTGGCTATCTAGTGTTACCGAGTCCGATTTAAATATTAACTAAGTAATCCGAATGTTAAAGCAACATAAAATAATATCAAATATGTAATATAGAACCAATATGAAAACACTATTTAATGTTTTAGATTAGACGCTTTACTTCAGATACGTTAATGACGAAAGCGAAACCTTAAAAGACGGTCACAACCTCACAAAACTCACAACTTTGTGAATGCTAATGGGCGGTAGCGATCGTCTATAAAATTAACCACTCTCTCGTTGCCCACATTTTTAAATACTTACTTAAAAAAATAACTAGGAAATGAAACGGAAGAGGGAAATTATAATTATAAAACGCAAAGACGCGGGCCGAAGACTTGTTCTTTACATGAAGAACAATATTATTTGTCTGCAAAAGTTATTAATCTCTCGCGGTCATATATTATGTAAGCACTAAAGTATAAGTATTATATCATTTTCCTATGTCAATTTAGTTCTGAATGAATGTCTGCTATACTAACGATTTAATTTAGAATAGTGATGGCAGCAATATATATATATGTATATATATTTATAGAGTTTATTTGTTAAGCTACCTATTTACTTGATACTTATTTAAAAAATGGTTGGAATTTTAACAATTGACGATTCGATTTATCCGTAATCACGGAACTTACATAATTTCCTTTTATTAAAATAACGTAAGTAAGCAAATATTACAAAAAACATGACAAAAATATCGGAGAAAATTAAAAATGAATCGTGTCTTATAATATTCACTTATTTGCTGATGCATATTTGTTTTAGCTTGTGATATTAACCATTGAGAGTTATTTTATGTCGTCCGTCCGTTTAGACGAAAAAACTAAATGCTTTTTGAAACCATGAACGCGTTGACCTTGTACAAACTACTCTAGTGGCTCACTAATAACATATAGTTGCCACAAACAAAAATATTTTGAGATTATAGCATTCAAACAAACGAGCACATAGGTCACGTCATATTGTATGACTGGTGACACGCAATTTCTTATACAAAAGATGGAAGTCATATCTATAGCGCGTAATAAGAGTAGAGCAGCGCCATCTATTGAAACCGTAGAAAACTACATTTTTTGGCGCGTTATAATAGTTCAGCAGTGCTATCTAAGAAAACTGCAGAAAGTTAAAAAAAAATTTATACTCACAACTATATAAAAACGAACCAAAAACTGTCCTTCAGTGTTAAAGTAAAATCAAGCTTATTACTATTAACTTAAAGTGTATTAAGAAAACATAGCAAAATAATTAATTATAGCAACCTAAGCCAGCCAGTTTAATATGCAACAGAATAAATTCACCCTTATTTAGATATCTAATAAACATCAATTATTTTTATTCAATAACTAATTCATGAAACATACCTCTGTCTAGATCTAAACTCTAGTTATAGTGTAAATAAAGTATGAGTATTAGTCAGTAAACATGCTATCTCCTTCATGCTCTAAACTCTAGTTATATTCTAAAATGTGGACCCCATATTTATTTGAAACTGTCATCAAAAACTTTTCAATTTGAGGAATGCATTTGTTTTTTTTTTCCATTTAATAAGCATCATACATATTCTAATGTTTTCTAAAATGTTTCTATTAGTATCCAAGTTACTCAACATCTACATACAAAATTGCCTATAAATTACATTCACACTAATATTGTAAATGTGAAAACTTGTTTGTTTGCATGTTTGTCTGTCAATCACGCTGAAACGACTAAACCAATTTTGATGAAATTTGGTATACAGACAGGTTATGAGCTTTCTTGGGTGATAGGATACTTTTTATCAGGATTAAATACTCCCTTGGAATAAACCAGGAATCTCGTTATCCGGGCAGAGCCGGGACGAGCATCTAGCAAGTTATATATTAAGTGTAATCTTACATATTTGTAACAATAATTAAAAAAAAACACATTTCTAACAATAAATCATGAAATACAATTCTAATACCATCCACTCACTGACTACCAAGCTAAATAAGACCTGTTTTTCAGTTGTCAGTGGCTTTCGCCTTTTAATAATGTAACACAAAATTTTATATCTAATTAAAACAATGAAAAAGCGAAAAACAATTGTTAGAATGTTCAATTGATTAAATCTGTTCCTTTATTAAATTACAATGGTTCAATTTCATACCCCGTTCCTACACAAGTCAAATAAATAATACAAGAAACTATAGAAATGTTAACTCACCCCATCGACAATCTGGCAGAAGTGTACAGCAACGCTAGCACTGTTCACATTTGGAAATTTACTAGACGAATGTATCAGTACGGATATTTTCTTAGATCGGATCTTACTTGCTCGATAACCGAAAACAAACAACATGGAATCTATGACATTGCTCTTTCCACTTCCATTGGGCCCAATTATTGCTGTGAAACTCTGTAATGGAACATTAGTTGTGATATACAATGGGAGTATTTTATAATCATAAATTTAGATAGATAGACCTGTCTAAGCACAGTCTGATAAGTATACACACTGGTTACAGATTAGTTAAATGCATACTTATATTAAATTACGTAAGTTTGTTTTAATCCTTTATTAGTTAAAAACTTAAAATAAAAAAAAAATACTTTTTGAGAGTAGCATGGAGCCTAGTAAGAGAGGATGTAATATTTTTTCCATAGTATTTTTGACTATTATATGAAATTACTAATTAAACAAGTAATCACAAATCTATTGATAGAGGTAACTTCAAGTAAAGGCTACCTATTTTGCCAAACTACATGGAACTAATACGCAGATGAAGCAGGTAAAGCTAGTAATAAATTAAAATCGGTAAATACCTTGTGAAAAGGTCCTAATTTTTGCACTCCCGCGTAGCTTTTAAAGTTTTCATTTACGATATGTGTTATAATAAGTCTCGGCCCTGTTGTATCAAATGAAAGCGCAGGTTTTGGCGCGGGTGGAATGTAAATATCACCAATCCGCATACCACCTTCCTCATCATCAGAAATGTGATCTATTTCACCGTTTTCCCCATTATTTTGACTACTGTCTCCGTTCTCTCGACTTGGATTTTCGTCCACATCCATTGGTTCAGCTTCAGATTTCTTCTTTGTTTTCTGCATTTTTAAGTTTACACACGAATATAACGTTAACGTGAGATATTGTACATTTAACCTTAAATATCAATCATTAAAACATCTAACTCAATATATTTAAACGCGTTTAATAAATTAAATTCACCCAAATGAAAATAACGAACACAGTTTACAAAGCGCGGTTTGAATTTCCTCCATGACATATTATTGAACTTTAATTTGACGTTCATATTTTCAACAACTGTCATGAGATTTTTTTATGCTCGAGTATACCTAGTGATAGTCCTTTGAAATAAAATAAATAATGTTTTATTTTAGTTCAAAGGACTATCACTAGTAAACACTTGGTATAAGCTAGATCCCACTGTACATTTAAATTTTGAATTAAATTATTATAAAAGTTCTATAATAGAATGGGAGCCCAGCACGCTTCGGAACGAATTGGGCCAGCTCGTACCAGGGAAGTACCATACCGTACCATCGCTTACCGTCAGGCGAACCACCAGTTCATTTGCCCGCTATGACATAAAAAAAGAAATATTGTTAAAATAATTTCACCTAAAATAAACTTGCCTGAATAAGTACCTATCTATTTAATTTACTCTGTGTCGTCACGACTTTCTGCAGCTATATTATCTGTAAACTTAAGTGAAATGTTTAATGTGTCACTGTCAAAAAAATGGCGAATCGTACGGTAAAAGACGCTAAATCGATTCGAGGAACAAATCCTCAATATTTAATAGAAAAGATAATTAGGTCGCGAATATACGATTCAAAATATTGGAAAGAAGAATGTTTTGCATTAACAGCAGAATTGCTTGTGGACAAAGCTATGGAGTTGCGATACATCGGCGGTGTTCACGGCGGCTTCATATATCCCACACCGTTTCTATGTTTAGTGCTCAAAATGTTACAAATACAACCTGAAAAAGATATAGTTGTAGAATTTATTAAAAACGAAGAGTTCAAATATGTTCGTGCATTGGGTGCATTTTACATGAGATTAACAGGTGCGTCTGTGGACTGTTATAAATATTTAGAACCATTATTCAATGATAACAGAAAATTGCGGCGGCAAAACCGCCAGGGGCAGTTTGAAATTGTGCATATGGACGAGTTTATTGACGAATTGCTACGGGAAGAGCGATTGTGTGATGTTATTTTGCCGCGAATACAGAAGAGGCACGTATTAGAGGAAAATAATGAATTAGAACCTAAAATATCTGCATTAGACGACGATTTAGACGAAGAGATGCCTTCAGATGATGATAATGCTGAACCAGAAACCAAAGAGAATAGAAGAGAACCCGACAGGAAGGAGCGAGATAGAAGAAGGGACAGGTATGCTTTTATTTGTTATAGTTAAATTATATAAAAATACACAATGTCATTAATTCTTTAGAAATTAACATCAACTCCTCAAGGCAAGTGGTTGTACATATAGCATTTTGTGCAACCACTTTCCCTGAGGAATTTTAATCCCAGAGATTATTGGAAGTAATTTAATTGTCCATCATAGTTTCAATCGAATAGCAAATTATTTGAAATAAAAAAAATGGGCACTGAGTATAGTTGAATGCCCTCAAAAATATTTACTTCTCCCTAGTGGCTTATGATTATGTATCATGTATATTGATAGATATTAGATACTAGTTTTCTGCCCCGGCTTCGCCCGTGGTACATATATAGCCTTGAACTGAAAGAATTTTTCAAATCGGACCAGTAGTTCCTGAGATAAGCTTGTTCAAGCAAACAAACAAACTCTTCAGCTTTATGATATTAGTATAGATTAATTGATTCATTGTTATGTTAATGCTGATATATACTCGAAAATCGCAGCTCTCTTGCTCTTCTTTTGAACCAAGTTGAGTTATATGTAATTGTCTAAAATTGATTAAAACCTTATACTTCCAGATCGCGCGATAGAGACAGACGCGAAAAAGATCGCAAACGCGATCGCTCCAGGAGCAGAGATCGGGAACGAAGGAGAGAAAGAGAAAGGGAAAGGGAGCGCGAGCGGGAAAGGGATAGAGAGCGTGTACGGGAGCGAGACAGGGATAAGGAGAGAAGAGATAGACATGATGTTGACAGACGGAGAGATAGGGGGCGGTATTAATAGGGCTTTTGATGGTATAAGTTTAGGATTAAATGACATTTAAATTTTTTATGTGTTTTATTTTAGTGGAAAATAGATCATGAACATATTTGTAACTAGCTGGACCCCGCGGTTTCACCCGCGTAAGTCCGTATCCCATAGGAATATCTGTATAACAAGTTGCTTATATGTTATTCCAGTTGTCTAGCTATGTACACACCAAATTTAATTGCAATCGGTTCAGTAGTTTTTGCGTGAAAGAGTAACAAACACACACATCCATACAAAGTTTCGCATTTATAATATTATAGTAGGAATTGTAGGATATACGTATTGTCTGAAATAATAAATCGCTTTGAGAATCGAATTTGTCATACGAAAAATCGTTTAATGAACATAATCGTCAACGACGTCTGCCCTCTCGTGTCTACCCGGTCGGGTTGTTCTGCGCGCCGCGCCTTTTAGGCGCTTTATATATTCCGTTTTAGTCAATCTTGTCGTGATAACTTTTAAACTATTCGTCCAAATTACTGTGTTCCAAATTACATTCAATACCTAAAGTGACAGATGTATCAATTTTCATAAAAGTTCGATAAATATTCAAAAATTCATTGTTAAAAAATATCCAATTAAATTGTATGTTGGGTTCACTATTTTGATCATAGTGATATGAAAGATAGATATACGCTGCGCGGTCTTTTATTAAAAACTATTTAAGACAAATAATTCTACAGTAATTATTATCTTTGTGTAACGTAACTCCAACGATTAGGGCAGCGCACGCCAATATAGCTCTCAGGGGGCTGATTTTTTTCCTACTTACTTGACAGTTATCGTTATATTATCACCAAATTATAAAAAAAAATTCTTTAAATTTTAACTTCTCGTGTTATTCTTATATCAAAGCTATATTACTGTAAAGTTTCATGAAGCTTCGTTCAGTAGTTTTTGCGTGAAAGAGCAACAAACACACACACATCCGCATTTATAATATGTATAGTAGGATTAATAGGGTTCACCGAAACAACTGTGATGCTAAGAAGCAAATAGACAATAACATTAATTTTTATTATAGTTACCACAATAATACCACAATAACTATTATAGTTACCACATTAATATAATAAATTAATGTATAAAAATTGAAGTCCCTAGTCTAGTAATCACGTACACGTATGGGGCAGATGATGTACATCTGTTTCACTGATCGATTTTTTACAGACAAGTAGGTGATCAGCCTTCTGTATCCTGGCAGACCGAAACATTGTGCATTTTTGTGCGTCCTCACTGGGAATAGAACCCAGGACTCTTCGGTTCCACGCTCACGCCTTAACCTCTGTACCAAGGAGGCAGTCGAAATTAAGTAATAGACTAAGTTTAATAATGATTTCATCATCATCAGCTTTTGACTGCGGATATAGGCTGAAACTATGACATGCCATTGACCCTAATAGTTGGCTCTTTGTTTTTTCAAATTGTGGTCTGCAACCCTATAGCTGTTGTTTCTCCACTGGATAGTAGGACAAAACAGTGTTTACAGTAAAATAAAAAAGGTGATTTTAATTCCAAGTATTTTATTAAAAAATTAATTTCCGATTTAAGTATTTAAAATACACAATATTTTCAGTACATTTAAATTTACACACTCATTCACGTAACAATATTTACAAATTAACGTGAAACTCAATAAATATAACTAATAAATTATTTATTTCAGAATCATGATTGTCTATAATGCATATTATGAGATAATTATATAAAGCAAATAAAAAAGACATTTCAATTTACATGAGAGATGCCACAGTTGCAATGTGAATTCATATTTAGTTATGTTATATTGTGGGGTGGAGTTATATTCAAGTGAGTTTAGGGTTCCCAACCCAAAGGTTTTACACCCTACTAAGAATTTGCGGTCCATCTGTCATCTAGCCGTATCTCATGAACTTTGATAGTTAAACATAAATTAACAGAGATGATGTATTTCGGCTGCCTCTATTACAACAAATTATAAAAAAATTCAAGGTTAAGCAGCTGTTTCCGTAGTTGTGAATTGGATGAGCAACTAATTCTTTTTTGTAAGAAACCTGTAACAAGTCCAACCTATAGAACCAAATAATTGACTTCAGTTACTTAATAAAACGGAATCTCTGATAATCTTTAATTTAAAATTAAATTTAAATCTAGGATGTTATGTATTAATGTCTGAAATTGTATATTTAATATGTAGTTTTCTGTTCGTCTAATGTAGAATACATCAATTTATAACAGCATTTTTAAAGAATAATAATTATACACGAAAACATGAAATGCATTTAGCGTTTCTATATATACAAAAGGGTAAAAAAATTACAATATGATGTGTAACTATAATACACCAAAATATAAGAAATAGTTTAACAATTATTAGAAAAACATTTTTAATTTACACATAACAAAAAATACAACAATTTTGTACCATTAATATTATTAAATCAGTACAAGTGTCTATCATATATTAGACAAATATATGGAACAAGAAAATTTAATAATAAAAGTCAAAACATTTGATTCGTTTTGACTTTAAATAATATAGTATTTTGTTGTGTTTGATTTTACGCGAGTATTATACATTTAGAAATTAAAGACGTTTTAACGGCTTTTAAGCGTGATTTATTCATTATATTAATTATTAACCCAACGTTTCGACGTTGAGTCTCCCAGTGACCACGCTCGCGGTAAAGTGTTCGAAACGTCGGATTAATAATATAATGAATAAATCCCGTTTAAAATCCTTTAAAAGTCTTTAAGTTTTAAAACATTATTTTATTCATAAAATTTGTTGATTAGAAGTTTTGACGCTATAATGTAAATAATGTTCGTCAATATATTTTTATTAGACGGAATTTAAAATGTTCCAGTAACTTTATTTTTTATTGAGTTGTAATTATATTATTTCGCATACAATAATAATATTGGGTTTTAAAATGCCATTGCATGCCAATTATGTTTTAATATGTAGTATTATATTGTGGTTTTATTACTAGACTACAAGCAATATAGTTATAACATATTTCGCAAACTACTGACGTTTTATTGTGATTTCATTGAATATGTAAGGCATATTGGTAATTCAATAAATATACAATGTAATAATAATAAATATTGTAGAATATCGCTCTGTTTATTCATCAAAAAGTCTGATTTATTATTGCTGTATCTTTCTTACGCATAACTCTAGTAGTAATAACCCTTTAAAATGTTACATTCATTTGTGTTTAAAAGATTTCAATATACCTTTAAATAACATACTTTTGCTACTGTTAATGACATATTGCTCGACTAAAATAAAATCAAATTTTGTTAAAATTAGGGCCAAATAATTCAAATTATATCTTCCTATTAACACATTGTATCTAAGCTGAGTCATGCAGGGGTTATTGCTTCAGTTTATATAAAAAATTTTGCTAAAATGTTGGTGCGTTCATAATAAATATTCTCTTTTCTTCATTTTTGATCCACCTCAGTAGTCTATCGACTGCTCTAATCGCATGATCCTTTTCCATGAGTGCGTCAAACGTGACGTAGAGCTCGAAACCATTTGTTATCTGGAAATTTATTTAATTGTATGATCTATTTAAAGAATGAAAAATAATTTCATCACGAGGCGGGATTCGAATCCACGTCTTTTTGCCAAACTGTAACAACGACTAACCTCTCGGCCTAAGCGGCGAAATTTATTCTATTCTTAAAAATTTCTCAGTTATAAAGCATGTAAGATATAAAATACGTAGAGAAGCTCAAGTTATTTCTTTTTAAATGTACTTTATGATATGAATTTTTATTCGAGATATTTAGTATGCTAGAAAATAGGATTGGTTACTCAGTACTGCGGTAGAACATCTCATTTCCATGGGAATTTTCTTCGAATACGCAGGCAGAGTTACCAGCGAAAATCTATTATTGTTTAAAGACAAAGTCAGTTCAGAGTGATTGATTATTAAAATTCAAAACTATTAAATATATTTAACTTACCCAAGCCAAAATGGAATCATCCGCATTGGACCTAAATATCAATTTAGCAGGCGAACACGCACAATGTATCTGACTACAGAACTCCCTGTAATTCCTCACATAATCTATATCCGACATTTTTTCTATTTTTTTCTTCACCACATCGCCCCCTTCTTTATGCCTTTGCCTATAATCCTGTAGCCTGTCCAGACTGATCGGGTCTGATGTGAATAACTGCGCAGTGGATTTACATTTGTACATAAAATGCCTTATTTCTGGTATGCCGATATGTTTCAGAGGGTTTGTTGTTGGTAAATTCTTGTTTCTGTTGAGGGCATCGTTTATGGCAACGAGGCAGTTTGATCGTCTTAGTTTCTCTGCTATTGTGTGTTTCGCTTGGGATAACGGGTAGAATGCGTCCCTTTGTACTGTGAGGAGAAGCAAGCAGGCTTGGCAGTCTTCGGATATGTAAGACACGTGGCCGTGGAGAAAGCCTCTGAAATTTACATATTTGAATGAGATTTATGCTTGTATATGTTACTGTTTAAACCTAGTTAGAACTAGTTATTACAAAAGCGTTCAACTACAACTAATTTAAGTGGGGAAATCGCGTTGTAACGGAAAACGGGTTTTAACTGTAACACACAAATAAAGAAGCAGACGTACATAAACAAAAGAAACAGAAACAAAGAAGAGCGATACATCAGACGGCCTTATCGCTGAAAAGCTATATCTTCCAGGCAACCTTTGGATATATGCTATGCTTAATCACTCTCTTCTGAGTTTATTGTTGTTTGTTGCAGTTAAATAAATCACTTAGAAAATAATATATAATTTACTTCCATAAAAAAGTGTCATTCAGAAGCATTTTTCTCAGAACCTTTCTCACCTCAATTATATATTATCAAGATAAAAAAATAAGTTACAATACTTACGTCGCATCAAACTTAGGTAAACAAATCGGCGTCCAGCTCTCAGCTGTCTTAAATGATTCCGAACTCCGTACCAAATTGAACAACAAATGAATGTCCGACGGATGCAATGTATACTTCTTCATTCTCACGAGCGTAATTAACTGATTTCCCGCGATCAGTATGGCAAAAACTAGATCCCTTATTTTGTGGCAAGTCGTGGTGATCGCATTTGTTATATTCTCTCGGACTTTCTCAGGCAACGGTAGGCATCTGACCGCTCCGAGTAAGAAAGCTGGATCTTTTTCCATGAATATCAGCAAGTTATCTATCAGCCTTTCAGCGCCGGAGAGCAAGCGGCGTAAGTCGTAGTTGCGACGCTGTTCGAATATTCGATTCAATTGTGTTAGTGTTAGAACTGATACTATTTGGTTGAACGCATACCTGGAAAGAAGCAGTGATGGCAAATTATTTATTGTTTAATACTATCATGTCTATTGTCTATACATTTCTGGGAAATAATCACAGATATGAGTTTCTTCAAGTAGTAGTAGTTAGGTACTCTATCCTCTATAGACACTGCACTGTCCCACATGACACTACAGCGTCACCACATTTCTCTCTAAAGGGTTCAGTGTACCCAGCTGTTTCACCCAAATTGTACATGATATTGTCTTCAATCCTAGCATTCCTTCATTTAAATGAACTGATTAAGAAAAGCAATTTTACCGGTACCAATAACAGTAGTTCCTGAGTTTAGCGCATTCAAACATACAAAATCTTCCACCTTATATTATTAGAAAAAATTTGATTCGAAAATGTTTATTAACCTGCACAAATAATATAAGCATTGATATAATTTTAATGAATGTTAATGAAACTTACGTCAGTTGTAACACTAGTTGTGTTTCACTCTCATTCGACTTTGAAATGGCCACCAATATCAAAGGTCCCTTCACTAAGAATACAGCCTTGCAATCCTTTGTTATCAGTGACCTCAATATATCATGATTCTGGTCCTCCACTACACTTACTAAAGCTTGTATAACTCCGCAGAGACCTGCCAGTTTGTCTTCATTACCATATCTGTAAATAGATTCAAATCTTAGTTATAATCATGCATAGTGGCTGTAGTAGAATCTATTTTTAAAAAATTGCACATTCTCTCAAGCATAATTTCATTATGATTCGTTATCAGACTGTCAGAAACAATACTTATGCATTTCTTGAATTTAATTTAATGTGTTGCACATAAGGGCCATTTTGAACAAAAATTCTGTGTTTCAATAAGTAACAATTATTTTAGAATGCTCATCTGTTATGCTAATTTTACCTAGAATATATAGGTTTGCCCGCTGAACTCAATATAAACACATGCTTTTCCTTATTAACAAGTTCTGGTGATTTAAGATAGTCGTCAACATCATTTTCCAAATCATCTCCATTTTGGTCCACTAAGTTGGAACTGCTGGCCGATGCTCCAATTGCTTCCTGAAATGTGATGAATATTAGATATAGTGACGTTTTACTGAAAATCCATGTCGTTGTATGAAATATGATATTACAAGGTCACTAGTAATATTATAATTAAACAATTACCTAACCTAAACCTTATAATTAAATAAAACACATCAATTGTGTGCTACTGTTATTAATCTTAAATTGGACGTGTATTAACTTATGAAATATAATCAGTAAGCAAGGTTATAAAAACATTTTTGGGAATCCTAACGCATGAAATAAAATAAATTGGATAACCTTTATGAAGTTCAGTACAACAAGAACGACATTTACCTATTTTTTAGATAATAGTTAGTTTGTATTAGAAAATGAGTAAAAATATTTAGTATTCTAAGAAAGTGTTACAGGTTTTCCGCCCCCCAATAAACTTCACTTTGTTCCCTATTTATTAAAACCTGGAAAAGATTACCAGTATTGTAATGGGTAAAGCATTGACGATACTCATATTTGAAGTCGATATTAAAGACATTATTGTTCATAGCTTACATCTTTATTTTGCAAATTATCACTGGACTTCGTTTCTTTTAACTCCTTCGAACTTTCACCTATTTCACTCTGAATCTCGCTTATGGTGCTCGCTTTTTGGTTAAGATCTGTATTTCGACCTTCCAGGCTTGAGTTCATCTCAGAAGCGAATTCCTCAAATGAATCTGTAGGATTCAAAATGCTATCGTAACATGCGCCAGGTTCTAAGTCATCCGCGGTGTTTTCAGACATTTGAGAGCTTGATATTACGTCCTCTTTTGATGTTGATGCCATGGCAATTAATTAAAGATTTAGTTTATTAATAAATTGACTAAAATGCTCATTTAGGCGCATCAATATTTTTTTGTGTATATAAATCAAATAATTTGTCGCTGACGGGTGTCATTTTTGTCAATTGACTTTAATGTCAATTGTCATTTGGGGATCCGGAATTGCTACTAAAGAAAAAGAAATAAAAGATTTGTCACTAGTCTGAGTAGTCAATGCCAGAAAGAATCATGGAAATAATTCATGATAGAGTACCTAGGAAAACTAATAGCTGTGGTAATAAATATTAACATTCATAAATCTTATGAACACAATCAGCACATATAAATCGAATGAGTAAGACCCGTATTATTATGTTACTCTTTGAGTAAGATGGTCCCGGAATAGACGGCGGACGGAATGTGTGAGTGCAGGACTACATCATTTTTTCTTTTTACGCCGGTTTTCTGTGGGGGTATGGTATTTACCCGGTGCGAACTGGCTCAATTCGTGCCGAAGCATGCTTGACTCCCACAGTAGATTTAATTTGCCAATCATCATTTGCAATTCTTTTAACAACATGAGGGCAAATAAATCAACCAAGATATACTACACCTGTTGCGGCAAAATTTAAGAAGAGTTTTTATTGTTCTTTCACCTCCCTATATTTATAAATGCGAAAGTAACTCTGTTTGTCAATCTGTCTTTTACACTTTCATGCCTAAACTGATTTCGATGGAAATTGGTAAAGAGTTGTCCCTGAGGAAGTTACTTTTTATTGCGAAAAGAGGTGGAGAAAGTTTTAAAAGATTAATGTTAGTATGGAGATTTGTCATTTTGATATCTTTCACTGATTGCGAAGCTTGTTTTAAGACACATAATAGGTAATGAAGGACATAGGCTATTTTTGTCGTGAGAAAAGGGTTAAAAGAGGGATGGACGTTTGAAAAGAATCATCATCATCATCAATGTTTACATACAGACAGATACGTTAAACTTATAACACCTTTCCTTTTTCATCGTGGGTTACAAATGAGCGCAAGCGTCATTATTATTGTGATACAGATAATAAAATGATTAGCCGACAGGCGCTCGGGCCCCCGGGCTGGTAACCAAAGCTGGCAACATTTTGAACACTGGGGGTGTTCCATCCATCCACCATCCACCATCCACCATCATGATCACGCGGACGAAGTCGCAGACAAAAGTAGTAATGAATAAGTGAACCTTCTATGTTAACAATATTTTACTACAGTTTTGATATATTGCAAGCTGAGATGCTGAAAACACGGTAACTCTATAGCTTCGGGTAAATAAATCAATCATACACTATGACATCAGCGCTTTTATTTCGATATCCGAGAAAATACTGAGTTAATATTATAATTTTTCGAATACACCAAACAAATACAGCTTTATTTGCTCAGTAGTTGGATGTTGCGTGAGAGTTAGGGAATCTGTTTGTCTGATTCATTCATCTAGGAAATAGTGTATATTAAATTAATAATAAAAACTAAGAAAGAACTATTTATTTACTCGTCTGATGCTAAGATGAAATGGCCTAAGATGGAGCGCGTTTCTCTTGAAGGTAAGGTTCAAGAATCACAGACTCAAGAAGCAAATTCCAGTCCCTAGCGCATTGAAAGAAGAAATACAGGATCCCCAAATAGGTTTTTTCGTAAAACAAATAGTTGATGAGATATACGCAACTAAGGTCGTAAAAATGTTAAGTGCAACTCTTCTTAGAATATCCATGAAATAGAAAATTACTTGTAATACGAGCGAAGCCGCGGATTGAAATCTAGTACATTAGAATACTAGACGCCTCGTCCTGTCTCCGCCCAAGATGAAAATGAATATGAATTAAAAGTTAATTAGCCTGTCACACATAAATAATTAAGTTTGTTATTGATAAAAGGATTTTCAAAATTGTCATACGTAGCTATATGATTTTATCCATTACAAATATTACGCAACAATTTAGATTTTTCGTACTCTATAATATAAACTATATATAGACTAGCTGTAACCCGCGGCGACACTCACGTGGTAGCCAGCTAAAAAGTAGGCTATATGGATTACCATCCAGCCTATAATAATCCTCTGTTCCAAATTTCTCACCGACGCGATAAGCTGTTCAGCTCGCGAGGAAGAGTAACAAGTATTAATACATTCATCCATTCTAACAAACATTCGGGGTTTATATTACTAGAAGCATTAGTGATAGATATATTAATCTATCGATTAATATAATCACGTAAATACAGTAACAGGATTCGTACTCTGCTCCATCGATACCTAACAAATTGGTCACGATTGGAGAACTAAAATAGCTTCCGCTATGTGTCACGGAGTCGACGGCGTGGAAAGGGGAGATAACTCCTGGCGAACAACTTATGTTCAATACGAGAAGTTATTAGCGAGTTTTGTGTTATTGCGATAAAATTATTTCCGTGATACTCAGATCTTTTAATTATATCCACGTCTTTTAATTATAGGTTTTGTTTAAATGGCCTTTTAATTGCTGTTGTCATTACCATTTTTAATGGAAATTGTTTAACGAAAATTGTATTCACTAAGTTTCATTATAATATATTCTTCTGTTTCTTAATTTTCTTCTCTAATACTGTTATCATTATTACATTACTAGCTTTTGCGGCTTCGCACGCGTTGAATTCGGATTAGTTTAATAGAATTTATTATACATGTGAACCATCCTCTTTAACCACTCTTTCTAGTAAAGAAAACCATCCATATATAATAATATCTATTGCGTAGTTCTAAAGATTTAAGCATACATAGGGACAAAGGGACAGAGGAAGCGACTTTGTTTTATACTATGTACTGGTAGTGGTGTTGTTTCTCGTTGATTTAACTAGATACATAGCTATATCATTTATTTACTTAATAAGATATCAAAAGAATAATTGACAGCGGAAAATTGATATATTGTATTATGGCATATAGAATTGTAGTGATGCTATAAACGATAAATATACATGGATTCTCTACAAATTTTAAATCATAATTATTCAGTAAAGAATTTGTAGTATGTATTTGCGATACAACATAGTCGTTGAGCTATAAATTATATTCACTATTCCCTAGTTAAAATACCCTTGTTATCCCGTAAAATAATATTTGAGCTAATAAGCTCGGGTTATCAAGACGAAGAACGGCCAGGTCGAACAAAGTCTCGGGTAATTTTAAACATTTTGAATCGTTAAAGTGACCCTATATCTACGTCAAATATTATTTTACATTTACCAACATTACAATCTTGAGGGCTATCTGATCCCTGGTACCGTAGACCTTCATGAAGGTTTATTTAAATATCCAATATCTACCTTTGTCTCGAAGCTTTTTTGAGGTTATTTTTCTAACTATAAATGAGGTTAACGTGGTCTTTGAAATATCTTAAACGACTTCAAGAAGGAGGCGATTCTGTGTTCCACTGTATTTTTCACTTAGCGTTATGCTGCCTCATATCTTATAAATTTCACAATTATAACGTAAAGTTTTCAAGTAGTTATAAGTAGTATATCATCCGGTGTCTTGCACAATTAAAAGCATCAAAAACTTGGCTAGTATTTAAATATTATAGGCATACTTCGATCGTATGATCAAATTTGGGAATGTTAGATGATTTGCAATCTCAGGTATAACCAATTTCAACTTAACTACACTCAGGTGAAAAATACATAACCGATTACTCTAAAGCCATCTTCATCTGGTAAATTAAAATGAAAAATGGAAATGGAGTTAAATAAATATATACATACTAATCTTAATATATATTAATTACGTGTCACATTGTTTTTCCGCGATGAACTCCTAAACTACTTAACCGATCTTAATCAAATTTTGCACACCATGTGCAGCTTGATCCAACTTAAAAGATAGGATAGTTTTCATTATTTCAATTAAGGGAAATGACTACCCGGGCGGAGTCGGGGCATGCAGTAGTATATTATAGATATAATAATGGTACAGATTTAATATTATAGACCCTTAGGCACCTGAACTAGTTAAACAACGTCTCAGGAGTCAGAGGCTTCTCCCAGTAGTATACTTAATATTTTAGTTGCACTAAAGGTAAATGGCTTCCTCTGTTCTGGAATTGTATTGTCTGCTAATTATTTGGATTCACATTAATATATGTCTCGTGAATATACTTACTGGGAGTGGTAATTGTTTAAACAAAATTATTGGGTTATTAGCTACCAGTTCGAGTCTCTCATATTATGGTAAACAGCATGGGACATCATTTGGCCAATTCGGCTCGTCACAAAAAACCTTGAAATCGTTACAAGAAATACCGACGATGTATCAACTTGCCACTAAATAGTGCAGAGCCAATGTTTGCGTCGGCTCATTTGACAATGGAAGGAAATCTTGCGTTTACTTTATATTATGTTTTGCGGCTTTGTGAAATGCAAAAAATGAGGTGATATTATAAAGGCCTTGATTCCTTGGGGTATGTTCGCCTTGTATTATTCAGTAGTAGAAATAAAATTTGATTTGAAATATTCTACAATTGTTAGACAGAAGTAAGCGGCCGATTCTCTTATGTCTGTCATTTCTGGATGCATATTATCGACAAGACTTTGAGGTTCACCAGGGTTCTTTCAACAAGAGACACTAATAGTTGAGTATGTTTGAAAAAACTTTACAAAATAATATTGTGTACAATATTATTAATCAATCATTGTTTGAAATAAAAGTGTAAGGTGCTTTATTACATTGTTCAAATAAACTTCATTTAATTTTTTTTATTATTTTGCTTCATTAAAATTTTATGTATTACTAGCTGCACCCGGCAAACGCTGTTCTGCCTTACTCTTATCATTTAGCGATATGAAAAATACATGTTGGCCGATTCTCATAGATACCGGATAAGCACAAAAAATTTCATCAAAATCGGTCAAGCCGTTTCGGAGGAGTATGGCAACGAAAACTGTGACACGAGAATATTATATATTAGATTTATTTATATTCAATTGTATGAGCTAGGTACATGCTAAGCTGTATGATATTAGTGCCAGGTTAAAGAACTGAAATACATAAAAAAAAGTAAAAGAAAAGACAAGAACAATTCATGTACTTAACCAGGGGAATAAATTAAAAACTAAAATGAGCAAGAAAATACATTGTAAACTTAAAATGTTCTTAAAAATTAATTTGCTCTGACAAGCAGTTCTAAAAAAAATTACAGACCATGCATATGAATAAAATATTTCACATTTGGAAATAAGACATTAATCAAACAAATGATTATTAATATGTAACAGATAGGGTTGCCAGCTTGACAGTCGAAAGTGGCAAGTCAATCACTATCAAAGGGGAAGAATTTATGAATGCATATCACAAAGCCTGGAGTTCGTGCTCTCATCATTTCTACTGCAAGAGATGCCAAATATATCGCGTTTCGTATACAAATACTAAGTAATAAAATACAAGGCGAATGGTTGGTTGAATTTAATTATCTCGTCGTGATCGTGATTTTGCTCTATCGTGTTTGAATACGTGTTCTGATTTTGAAATATTCAATTCAGCATATTCCTTTCGTATGTCGAAATTCGCGCTTTTTAATAATGTTCTATATATTTTTTTTAAAGTAAAATCAAAGTTAATGGCCAGTGAGCTTATAGAAAAAACATGAAATGAAGGGATGAAGACTACTTTCTTAAATGGAAAGGAATTTAAAATATTTGTGATTTTTTTATGTAAATCCAGCAAAGTATAATTTATTAATTATGTACTTTGTATTTTACTAATTATGTTCGCGTTTATCGGACCACCCGCGTTAAAAACCAATTCCATCCGCACCATCAGGATGGTTGGCGGTCAACCACCGTACGCTTCATCCGCAACTTCTTTCCGCGTACGGTGAAGCTTTGGAACGATTTAAGTCCTTCAAACTCATAATATATCTGCTTGTGCCTGTGAGAACAAAAAATTATTGTATTTTACAAATAATGTGAATGCTCCATACAATTACCAGAAATTAACAGATGTAAAAAAATATACTCCTGTTTAAGGTATATATCTCTGTTTAATTTTGAGCATGCTGTTTATTATTTCTATCTGTTACTTTGTCGCAAGAACACAGTTTGTTATATGATTAATATTTGTCGCTAAATTGGTAATAAAATACGTGGCTTGATGCATTCACTTTTATTCTCCGTAGCAAACTGACAAGCATAGCAAAACAATCATACATATTTTAAGAATCATTGTAAAGTAATGTTGGTTATAAACAAATAAATCAAATAGAATAGTTATTTGCTATACGTATATACGTCATATGAAACTTTAATTTTATTAATAAAAATGTTACACAATATTATATAAGTTTAAAACAATGAGCTTCACATTTGTAAAATCTACACCGAAAAAATGTGTGCCACTCTCGGTCTAAGCGTTTTGTTCATAATGCAAAAGCATCACGTAAAACAAATTTGTCTCTTGGCAAGTTTTTAGGCGCTCCTGTAAAAAAAGGGAAGGCAATAAAACAGCTATTTGCAAAGTGCTCGCGGGTCGCGACATCTGGTGAGGGACCTTATAGATTGCGTGCGCTAAATTGCTTCATAAAAAGCCAGTGTTTTTATCTAAGACTGACTGTTCGTGCCGGTTCTGAACGGCGAGATAAAATTCAATATATTACCTAATTGGTTTCTTACTTCCTAAAATAATGTTATGTTATCTGTGCTATGTATTAGTAGAATTTATATTTAAAAGTACCTACGTTGTGAGAATAACATTATAAATTAGGGAGTTCAACTATAAATTGTATTTAAAGGCATTTTTACTTTTTTGATCACCAAGAGAAACTTATAATTATTATAGAACAATATGTTATCTATATGTATTTAAAATTCATGGGCTAGCACTATCATTGATCAATATTGGACTTCTGCTTTCAGGACAGTTATCCAGAGCGTGCTTTAAGTCTGTTTCGAACACAATTCACGAAGTTACGTGTTTGTAATAATATTATATTTAGTCTCATATATTATATTCGATTTGCTTTCTGTCCGCGGTTTTGTCTGCGTAGTCAAAGAAAATCCCGTATGGGTACTGTTCTCGTGAGATTTCTAGAATAATAGCTTTCTGAGGTCTCAAGTTAACGTCGTACCAAATTTCATCCAAATCGGATGAGTGGTTTTGGTGTGAGTGAGAAAGAGACAGAGTCACAGAGTTACTTTTGCATTCAATAATTAAATAAATGTTTCCTTCTTTCTTTCTTTCTTTCAATATATAACTAGGAATACATTACTAAGAGTAACTAAAAGTAAGTAAGGAGTGGTAACAGTACAACAACTTAGCGTTAGATTGGTACTAATATATATACACAATATGTTGTCCTAAAACAATTAAATGACGCACGAGTTCTTTAAAAGTTTATTTAATTCATTTAGTTTTCGAGTTTTGTCTTTTATATATTACGGGACATTATGAACTTTTAAGAAATGAACATCTTCATGTGATATGACTTAATGATATTTATAACTGTATCGATAGATCTTTTATTTATTATTTTCTTCGACTTCTAACGTTTATACACAATACTTCGTTCAAAGTAACCCCGCTGATGTAGAAATTTGGTTGGTTGATTGGTTGGTTGGACATAATATTATGATACTATTTATTACGGAAATCCCACCGATACGAGAGCTACGCAGGGAAAAGCTTGATCTGTCTATTTCTTCCTTTGACTACACGAGCGAAGCCACAGATGAAAATGAGTATCATATATACGAAGACAAATAACCTTCCGTTCAACAAAACTTCATGTCCCAAATATCGCAAACGATACGCTATAGAAACACTGCACAATGTGAAACCAAACTAGCGTCTAGTATCCTTTCAATCAAGTGAATCAATTATAACCCCAACTTGATTCAGCAAGTGTTCCCGACATGATTAAGTATGCAGACATCTGTGACATCGTTCATTCATTATAACACACTGTTCATGACATGTGACTTCAAAGTTTCTTGTGAACTGGGATCCATGTATTTATAAACACGTGATAAAATTGTGGCGAAACTAATGGTGTTACTTTTGACTTAGAAGTGTGTTTTTTTTATGCAATTTTACGTTAAATTGTCTTTGTTCAACATATTTCCTTACTAATATTATGAAGGCAAGATTGTTCGTATTTCTATCACGTCCCCACGGAGTGATTTAATGATATGACTTTTGGGTATAGATAGCTAATGGGAATTTTGTTTGACTATGCGGGAGAAAACTGCGGGCGAAAAGCTGTTCGGAAAATAAATAAATTTTGGAGATTACCGTAATTAGAAAATATCTTTTCAAAACAATTAACTCCAACTGAAAAACATTAAGCTATATTGTCTGACGAATTAGCAAACACTTTTTATGCAATGGGCCTAGCTTAGAACTCTATCAGGGTATGATAAAATAAGTTATATTACTATAAATATTCATCAAGAAATAAACAAATACATAAAATACGTTTGATGTTAAGCTAATACAAACGAAGAACCATTAGGGTTATATGAACTTCTTTGTCTACTTTCCGTAAAACGAATATAGAAGGTACTTAGGAGCTCTGCGCTTTTTATACTGTAGGTTTATCACAGGCTCTGTCTGTAACAAGTTTAGGGCGGGAAATCTGTCTGAGCTATAGTCTTCTAAATTTAGGGCGAACGAGGCCAATCTGTTGAATTGGTGCGTTATCTTAAAACATTTGTAATCGAAGAACGGGAATGAGATATCCATATGTTGTACTCGTAGCCATTGATGACTTATTTGGTTTTGAATACTTTGACATATTGAACTACTTCTTGTAAATAAATATTGCCGAAAGTAAGTAAATAATGTATTTTTTGCATTTTGTGATCCATAAGCGTTAGTGAACTGAGTCTAATTGAACTTTTGAATGTTTGAATTTGAAAGCCGTTTCTTAACACTTCTCCGATTAGAGTGGTGTATGTGAATATATTTGATATAACACCCGATGAATATATAAACACAATTTAAAAACGATGCAATAATCCAAATACATTCATTGAAATAACGCGATTAAACGAAATTAAAATGTAATTCTGAATGCTTAAAATATGAATATTATCGAAATTAATAACGAATTGCTATCTCGGGATAACATAGGTATAATAAATTAAATATTTTTAGTAACAATAATGTTACAAGCGCGTTTTATCTCGTCCGTTGCGATAACTCCAACCACGTTTCCTCTGGGGTTTTCGGACGTTGTACTGGTAGCACTAGCCATTTTGTTAGCGTTTTAACCGACTTCCGAAAAGAAAAGGAGGAGGTTTTATGGTTGTCTATATGTATGTATTTTTGTGAATGTTTAACGCTATTTTCCGAACTTGTGAAGCGATTCCCAAAGAGGAATTGTAACTAAAAAACAATGTAATAATATGTTGGGAGTAAATGTTGTCGCACTACCTAGTTTTCGATTGTGTTGTAATCTAGTATACTCATTTAAGTTTAGTAACAATCGTGTGTTATTAAGTTGATCTGATGATGGAGTCAATAGGTGGATGACATGTCTGATATAAATATATCCCTATAAATATGATGATGTGAATATATTACACCCTTTCGTTTCCTTCTTTATCACGATTTAACACAAAACTGCTCTACTAGTTTCAAATTATTTAAAGTAAAGCAGAAACACAGGCTAGATTTTTATAGTCAGGTCAGTGAAGCCAGAAAAAGCAGCAAGTCGCTTACACGTCACTAAAAGGGCAACACAAATCACGCCACAGTAACGCACACAGCGTCCATACAACAACCGTATTTCTGCGCTAGATCCCGCCGGACCACGATATATTAACATTAGTTACGTATAAAATTATCCCCGTTAAATAAAATCACAATGAAGTGGTTGCTGTGTTATATATGTGTGTGGTTGTGTGGCAGCGTTATGGGAAATTTGAATTTTACATATGACAGTGAGTACTCTTTGAAAAGAACTGCAAAGTAACCAATAATTATTACGATAATGTAAGACAGAAAAACAAATTGTAACACACTAGCTGCGCCCCGCGGTTTCAGCCGCGTAAGTCCGTATCCCGTAGGAATATCGGGATAAAAAGTTGCCTATATGTTATTCCAGTTGTCCAGCTATCTACGTACCAAATCTCATTTCAATCGGTTTAGTAGTTTTTGCGTGAAAATGCAACAAAAACCTTAGAAACTTTCGCATTTATAATATTAGTAGGATAGGATAGTACGATGCAAAATTCAAAACATACACTTTACAAAAAAAAAAAATTATTATTTTCATGAGTGTTCAAGCATTGCTGTTTTATTCCTACAAAACAATATCATACGTCATTGAATTAATATACAAAATCCATTGAATTTCATTTTACATTCTTTAAATAGCGGGAGTTTCTTAATTCGTAGTGTTTTTTACACGAAAATCTTTATTCCATTCAAATAGTAAAGAGCAGTGAAGTTCTCTAGCATGTTAAATTGAAACTTTTAATTAAATTTAAATTGTACAAACTTTTCTCTATTAAACGTAAGCATAGCATATCATCACAGTACAGGAAACTGGTCTATTGAAGGATGACCTATGTATCTTCACTGTACTTTTTACGCCAAGCCAAATATTTCGTATGTTTTAATGAGATTAGGCAAATTGAGAGGCCTGTCTTCGCTCCTGGTACATATATAAACAATAGTAACCGGGAAAAATTTAATATAATTCGAAATCGCTGCAATACATTGTGCAGGGATGCACAAAGACGCCATATTGCT
>NC_052126.1:3476576-3509678 GCF_012273895.1 Zerene cesonia | reverse complement strand
ATTTCCAAAAAACACAATTTATAAAAAAAACAAAAAAAAAAGAAACTACCGAGCAAGGCTCGGTCATCCAGGTACTATATAGCCTATATCATTCAGTAAAATTGCAGCCTTCTAAAGGTGCAAGAATTTTTAAATTAATTTCAATTGTTTTTGTGCAAAAATGTTACAAACATACAAAAATACGAAAGTTTATAGTTTAAGTGTAGATAACGAATAATATATATACATTCTGTTATCTTTCACACAACTTGTTAAAATTAAAATATGATTCTCACGTCATTTAACTTTCCATAATCTAAAATATTAACAGATGGATTAATAAATAATCCCAATTACGAACCAATCACTTTAATAAATAACAAACGAATCGCGAAACGAACTTCCGATAAAACTAATCAGGCATTAATTTGAATAATTGAAACGATCCGAGCCGATCTTAAATGTTAACCGCTCAATTTCTCTGAAACTTTGGCGCGATCTTCAGAAACTTTCACAACTTTCCCACTGAATTCTTTAATAGACACTTGTACCGAAATGTAATACGCTTGCTTGCTAGATATTATTCGATTTTGTATAACAAATGGTATAATATAAAATACTAGATTTTCGCCCCGACTTAGCTATGTTATTCAGTGTAAATACAGCTTTCTGATGGTGAAAGAATTTTCGAAATCGGTGTAGCGGTTTTTGTCTGAAAACGTTTCAAACATACAAATCATAAATAGATTAAATCAGCAGTCAACAGGACAACTGTTCTTGTTGGTTTAGGCTTAATTCTTTGAACCTATTTAGCTTAATTCTCTAAAATATTTTAAGGTATTATTACGTAAAATATCTGTATTCCAGTGGTAAACAGTTGCAGAGAATATACTTGCCAGCATGGCTATTTATATGAAACCTTCTTCAGGGCTGATTCTGAAGAATATAGGCGCGAGAAGTCAGATGAGAGTGTAGTTTTTGAGATGCATCTGGCAATTTTGGGGGCTAGTAATGGACATATTTTGTTGTCTACGGTTGCATTTCCCCAAGCCAGCGATCCTGTTTATGAAATCGGTAAGGTTTTTTACATACACTTTTATTTGCAAAGAAAAATCATTCTGCAATGACAATAAATCTATCCAATATCTAGGGATTCTACAATTGTCTGTTTAACCGACGCTTCCAAAGCCAAAGATTACAATTCGACGCAATATATTATTTTCGGTGTTGTTACACGATGAATAATTACGTGGGTTTTTAACCGATTTACGCGATTCTTTTTCTGTATGATAACAGTCTCTACAGATACGGTAATTAAAAAATAATTCTTCGAAGAATGAAAAACGAATAATTTGAAATTCGAATCCGAAGACATCTTCTTTAATACAAGTCATAAAATAAGTAAAGTTAGAATTGTTGAAGTGATTTGAAAGGGGGTCAATGTGGTATCCACTGAAAATCAGTGGAGAGTCTAAGTTCCTTTAATGGGCTTAGACTCTTATACACTAAGTGGATCTCCCGTTTATATGAGATTTATTCAACGTTTTGTAAATCAGATTATTTTTTATTAACTTTACCTTGTATAAATAAATGTATTTTCTTTCTTTCTTGATTTCTTCAATAACACATTTTATTTCAGTTATTGGTGGTGGAGGAAACAAATTTACCGAATTACGTAGAAATTTACGGAGAAATGCCAAAACATCAGTGAAAACCCACAAAATACTATCACCAATAGAGTTTAAAGCATTTTATATTAAAATTACTGAAGGTAAGTCTATCGACTATTTTACAATTACCTTTATATATTTAATCAATACCAACAACAAGTTAATTTAAATGTAGATATTATATAATGCTTATTATTTTCTTCTCAGGTAATACCCCAAGTCCTAATCCTTATTTTATAATAACATACCATATCTTTCAAACAAATTAAAATTTTTTAATCGGTATTTAGTTAATTATTGTATTTTAACTAAAATAAACTAAATAAAAAAGTCAAAAACTAAACTTGACGAAAAAGACCTATACATTATATTTATCATCATTTTTTTTATGTCATAGCGGGCAACAAAGCCTCACTTGATGGTAAGCAATCACCACCCCCCATGAACGTTTGCAGAGGCGTGGTAGTGAGAGGTGCCCTTGCGAATGTTGTCCGCCTACTACTAGGAAGGGCTAGGTAGAGGAAATGGGCCATCATGTCATTTGTACTGGACATATGCTTATCTGGAATACATCCTTCTATTGTTAAACTATATCGTCAATCATGCTGAATGAATACTATCAATTATCAATGCCCTACGTAAATATGATTAACTTGTAATGAAAATACATATTTAGGTACTAGCGGTCCGCCCCAGTTTCGCCCGTGGTACATATATAGCCTATAAGTCCTCCTCAATAAATGCACTGAAAGAACACAAAAAATACGGAAAGAATTTTTGAAATCGGACCAGTAGTTCTTAAGATTAGCGCGTTCAAACAAACCTTTCAGCTTTATAATATAAGTATAGATAAGGAAAATATGAGACTAATTTTCAGATGGTGTTATCGAATTCGGAAAAGAAGGAGATCCTCTACCGGTCTTCACGTTTATGGATGTAGACCCAATAAGTATTAATTACTTCAGCTTTGCTGCGTGGTCGGGGGTGGAAATAAAATTCCTTTATGACTGCCCAATACCTGGCTCCAAGAGTAAAGGTTTCTATAGAGCTCTTAATGAAATTTAAAAATTATTTATTTCAATAGTTATAAATTTTTTTTTCAAACTTAAAATTCTTAACGTATTTGACTAATGATGTTATGAATGGGTGAAGCGAATGTGAAGTGATAGGTGGTAAATTATTTGTCTCACACTTACAAATGAGCTGATTTTTTGGAAAATTGATACATATTCGAATGAACTGAAATATTTTCGTCATACAAACAAAAATCAGAATTATTCGTTTTAATTAGCATGGTTTTAAATCTTTAAAAGAAACGTTTAGTATTTGTTATTTATTCTATCGTATCAATGCATTCAACACTCTATCAAGTTATTGTATATCCTTAAGAATATCATACTTCTTCTATGTTGATCAGTTTGATCATATGCTTAAGGCACTATAACACGCTTTTAGCTCATGTACGTTCCTTAAACTGCATGTTTGCATTCCTAGCTTCGCGCGACCGACTTACGCCGCTAATGCTCGCATTGTGTGAGGAAACATAATCTTCTACCTGATGAATTCCAGACACTCCAAATTCGCAAGCCGTGGATCCTAAACTATCCAACTCGGACAAACTGAAACGCACGTTATTATCAGACAAAGACCCAATAATACCGCCGTCTCCGCAAGTCACAGTTCAGTTGGGAGTTAAGGTTACTAGTGTTGCATACGACGCTTTCGAATCTAAATTGACAACAGGGGCGTCTATAGTAATGGTATGATTGTTCAATAAACTTTTAACACAACAATTAAAATTGGCTTTTAAATATAAATGGACATAAAATTAACATATAATTCAAAATATTTTAGTCCTTCTATTAGTAATTTTTAATGCACCATTTCAAATTTTGATTTTGTAGCTTATTTTATCGTCAGCACATTAGCCTAACTAACTATATTATAAATGAGAAAGTGTGTTCCATTGTTCCCTTTTCTGTTAAATCGCAACCGATTGATTTTGTAACATACCAAAACTACTATATACCGGAATGAAACATCTTATTACTACGGGAATTTCCTTTTAATACAAGGAAAATAATAGTACCATATATATCGAGTCGAAATTTTAGAAATTTAAGAAAAAAATATTTGACTCATATGAAAAATTTCGAGCAGAAATGGACAGACAACAGTATGGCATGGAATCCAAGCAAATTCAACAACACGGATAGTCTCACCTTTCGATTGGGACAAATATGGAGCCCTCAGTTTTATGTTTTTAAGTAAGTACCTACAGATTTTCGTATTTGCACGTGCGAAACATTTCTAATAATCACAGAAAAACTACAAAATACAGAATGGTATAGAGTGCTTTTAAATAGTTTAATATAATAAATTATATTCAGATCAAGTTAAAATGTCACATCATCTGGTCTCAAATTAAGGAAACTATTAATATTGGTGATTCGACTATGGCAGTTTGACATGAAAATTGGACTAATAACCGTTTAATCTTTGTCGGATATAGAATCTACATATAAAGAACTAGTTTCTTTCAGTTCAGATTCCATCGGGTTACTAGACGCTAGGAACCCAGAACTAATCAGGATGGTGAATAGCGGTGAAGCAACCTACCACATGCATGTATCAATCAACACTTGGTGCTTCGACTATGGCAGTTCTTTGACCAGGTATATGAGCAATATGCTATGGGTTGTCTTCTTATGTTGAAGAATAAACCGTTCACAATATATATTATACACTTATATAATGTATAATCGAATATATTTTTTAATGTGGTAATCGTGCACGAATTGGGCTAGTTCGCACCGGGGAAGCACACACCCCCAGGGAAGACCGGCGTGAAATAGCAAACTGCTGTTTTTCGTTCGGTGAGTGGGGGAGCCGGAGGCACATATCCTTTTTCTTACCCTTCCCAGTCCTTTCCTTTATTCCTCTCGTCTATCCTTTCTTTAAATCCTTTTTCAAATAAAAATCGACAATCCATTTGAAGAAGCGTAATATCTGCAATCGACCTAACGCCTCTCCAAATGTTCATGGGCGGTGGTCGTGCTTAACATTAGGCGACCCACCAGCTTCCTTGCCAACGGTGTCATAAAATACTTGGCCTGCTTAGTGCGTTACATGTATCGGCGTTTTTAAGAAATTTTATAGGGGAGGGGGAGGTTAATTCTTATGATTGGGACTATATAATTAAAGAATCATAGGAGCTCTTCATGCTGTGTTCTTGTTTATTTCAATTTTATGTTAATTTTATTAAATATTTTAATTTTTAATTTTAGACTTTAAAGTTTAAATGTAACTTAAGAAACATATGTATTATTTACTTATTACGCGAGTATTATACATTTAGAAATTAAATGGATTTTCAACGCGACTTATTCATTATTCAATTAAACCCGACGTTAAATAATATAATGAGTAAATCGCGTTTAAACGCCGTTAAAAAGTCTTTAATGTCTATGTATGTATTTTTTGTTTGTAGTTTATGCTTAGTTTATATATAGCAAAGATAGGACTTCGGAGGTTTTAAAGTATAACACGTAGTATTCAGTTGAAGAATTCAGAATTATTGCAGATGGCCGCGCGATGAATATGTCTGTGCGATTGTAATTCAGCCATGGGAAGCGCATGAAAGGATTACGTTAAAAAATGTCGATGTAAATAACATGAAAGCTGTGAGTACTTATATAGTTAATCTATGTAAACATCATCGTGATTTATTATCCCGTACATGATTTGTGTACAATCATTAATACAATAATTATTATGATCGTTCAATTGTTTCTTAAATGAGAAACAACTCTAATATTTATATTTATCATCAATTAAAATAACTTGTTCGATTTTTGAGCGTAGAAGATCGCAAATAATTTATAAATCTTAGATTATAAATCAGAAGGTAACCGTCTGTTTGTCTCTTCTTTACACCTTAGCTGCTAAGGCGATTTAATGAAAACTTACAGTTGACAGATATACTTTGAGAAGATATACGATAGATTCTATATCAGATATCCCACGGAACGGGTCCTATGTGATGAAAACCCTTGATTGTCAAACTTTTCTCTGATTTTACGGGCGAAGCCGCGGGCGGAAAGCCAGTACACCATATAAGATAAGGAAATTTCATCTTATTTTATTCAATAATTGATTCATTTTACCGCCCTCTTACAGTTCGCGCTCACAGATGTTGTCATACAGAACGCATGGGAGATTTCATCTACCCACTTCATTGTTAATGTCAGTTCGTGGAACGAAATGTACCCGACAGACGACAATTCAACTCACCAGAGTGATCGATTTGTGCTCAAAGTGCATTTAAAGAGAAACGCTACAGCTTATAACATCGTGTTTTATACTCCTTTACTAGGTGCGTTTTAAATGGTGAACGAATTTTCCAGACGTGTGGTAGCATAGTGAGCAATTGTCTAGTAGAACTTTCGCCTATAGGAAAATTGCTGCCAATTTTCTATAGTCCTTACGCACGTCGTAACTCGAGATTGTTACTGGCCATTTAATTTTTCTCATATTTTGTAGTGCTTTTGTAGTTTGTAAAATGTTAATTAACATTGAAAACTTTATCTTTATATATTATATAATATGCATATAAAACGAAGTCATGTTAGTTACATTATTTTTAACTCAAGAGCGGCCAAACCGATTGGGATGAAATTTGGTAAGAATTTATATTCATAACTTCTTGTACTTATTTATTTGTTTTTTTCAGTTCTCGTAACTTTCGTGCTCCTCTCATTCTGGACAGAGCCAGTGAATTTATCGAGAGTTTGGTTTTACACCAGTTGCGTCATTGTCATTTGTTTGGGATTATGTTATATTGACTACATGGTACCCTGTCACACAATACCTTCTATATGTAAGTCATTTGTCGTTACAATTAATTTATGTTTATACCTATTTTTTCTCTCTACCCTTTTCTGAATTCAAACGTTCTTAAATTAATATTTACAAGCTCTTTCGAATTTAAATCAAGGAAAAATCTAGAGTACCCTTCATTTTAGATTCATGCAAGAGTTACTTTCATGCGGAAGTGAATTAATTATAAAAAAAATACATTTATTAACATTATACATGTATATGTGGCTTGAATTCTTGAACCAAAAACTTATAACTATGGACACTAGTCGTCTAAACTAGGCCGAGCCTGTATCTTAGACGACAGTATCTTCCCACTATGTATTTAATATAGTTTAATACAATATATCAAAACAATTATGGTTTAAAACAAGGATTTATTCACCGTTTCATTCATCCATATATTTCAAACGCGTTAACAGTTAACTTTATTATATTCACTTAAATAATAAATTAAAACTATCTCTAAATCAACTTTAACAATGCTTATTTTACAAACACAATATTAAGTTGTTTTGTATCAAAGTGGTTTAGTTGTCTTTCAATTCCTGATAGTATTACAATTAGATTTCGGATCATCAAGTCAATTGGAGCTGGTTTTATCCCAACCGTTATAGTACTGCATATGTTGCTGTGGTCTAATTACAAATACAAATTAATAGATATTTATGTTATTGGTGTTAAACCGTTTTAATAAATAAATGACTGTTGCAGTGGTATTATACATAACAGTACTGGGCGGTATATTACTGGCGATATTTATACAAGTGGCACTAATGACTTCACTCGCCCAACGGGTCTGCAGAAGCTCCATAATGCAGAACATTTTGACGGCCCAATGGTTTAGATCACTGTTCTGCTTACCACATTTAAGGGTACGCATTATGTTATACACGTGCTTGATTGGATGATTTGCTTCAAATTGAAAATGTGTGAGTGCGCACGCGCGTGTGGGTGCATGTGTGCGTGTGTGTATGTTGCGTATGCGTGTGTACAGGCAATATGTGGTGGTGAATATGTGTTGGTTAGCTCATTTATTGAACTGATTATTAAAAATCAAAATACTGCCAGCAGTATGAAAGAAAATCGTTGCAGAGGCGGGGAAAACATTCCCTTTTTTTTTCTTGTGGAAGTTGCTTGGGTCAGCCGATGGTAAATAAAAGAGTCCAATTATATATGAGCAAAGAACATGTTCCAAAAATATAATATTTGTTATGAAACTAATTATGTTCTAAAGCTTCAAAGGATTTACACAAGTTCAAGAGTTGCTTTTCTTTCATGTTGTATTGTGGTTATCTTAAAGGTAATTTCGTGTTATTTAACGTTTTCCTTGATAAGTCAAATTGGACGTTTTCTTGTAAAATTAAAGAATTTTTCAGTTTCTCATTAAATTTCATATTTCTTGTGGATCGTATATTTCCCCGGTAAAAATTTCCTTTAGAAATGTATATTTTGATGCGTTTTATTTAAAAGAACGCTATTTTTATTATACTATTTTTGGCGCATGGTTTTACCTTGGCAAAAGACTATGAAAGAAGAGTATTTGTGTTTGTACTTCATTTATAAACGTAATGGTGCCTATAGAAAAAGGAAACATCATGCAGCTTAGCATGTCCATGAGTCTAAACGATCACAACATATGAAAACTGCCATGCTCACTTGATTAATTCTTGCTGGCCTTGTATGGCCTGAACCCTCATTGAGGGCATGTGTCCTATCTCCTATGAGAAAAAAAACAAATGAAAAACACGGGTTCAAATCAAACATTCATAAGCAGCATTTATTAACAAAAATGACAGAAAATCCAAACTTTTCAAATTTTGCTGCTTGAAATATTTAAAGCCTGCATTTAATATATAAAAAAAAACGTTTTTCAGATTTGTCAAATTTACGACACAATAAACGAAAGCTGTTCGAACCAAGATGACGACGACTCTGGTGTGGTGGCTCCGAAGAACGGCAACATAGAGGAGATGCAGGCTGACAAAGTGCAGTCTAGCGAACAAAAGGAACTGGCAGAAGCGATCGATAAACTCATGTTCGTCGTTTACTCTGTGGCATTTGCTATTATGTTAGCGCTACATTTTTAATTGTACTGGGTTAATACATACATAAACATAACTCGTAAAATAACGTTTTAAATGTGACCCAAATCTTGTAAATAAAGCTTTTGAACAAATATTGATTTTGTATTTTAAATTGGTATATATGTATATTTCAACACCATCTCTTAAATTTCAACTATCTATCGCGGTTTACACACAGACAGACACAGACCGATAGCAAAGTTTTAGTAATTGGTTCCCGTTTAGCCCTTTGGTTGCGGAACCCTAAAAATCATCAAGAAACTTCCGCAAGTCGATAAATTAATGGTAACCTCAAGATTATCTATAACCCAGTATCCATATTTCACGAAAACCGACGGTAGTTCTTAGCCTCATCGTTTCAGTTAATAATTTCCCGTGGGACTCCATTCTCCCGTTTATTAGTATTACGGGAATGATTTATTTTCCTTCACCTGTGGCTAGCTTTGATTAACCTCAATCGCAATTCGGAATAATGGATCTTGTTATGCCATTAAATGTATTGTCGTAATATAATATCCAAGGTTCATTACGTGCTTTATGTTCTAGAACATTTTAAATCAGCTGAAAAAACGTTAACATTTTAATCAGATTAACTGCTTAGTTCGGCTTTGCGTGGGTCGATGGCATTCCAATTGAAAAACTGGTGTCCGAAATTTTTTATCAACCAAATTGCGTCTTAATTCGCTATTTATTCAAAATATCAGAATCAAATAAAGTAAATACATTTTAGTTAATTTTTTCTTTACAAAATTACAAAATACTAAACCGCTATTTAAATGGGACTACATGGCGGGCAGCAGCTTTCAACTTAAAAAAAATATGATAACCTCCATTTTAAAGTCGGTTGAAAACTTTATAAAGCTATAAATTGTAGAATCGACTAAACTGCCTTTCTTGCTGTATATACAGAGAACATACATATAATAAAATAAACACATGAAATCATTGTATTGTCATTGATTTTTTACAACAACTAAGTGTGAAAATCTCTCCGTTTAAATAGGGTAAAAATCGAGTCTAAATAAGTCGGTTATATACAAACCTACAAGCATACATACAGGTGAAGCTAATAAAAGCGCATTAAAAAGGAAATAATGCCTTCGCATGTCTTTTGTCATCTAGTTTTTAAAATCATTGACCATTCGCTCTGAAATGTCGTATCGACCCAATCAAATCTTTTCATACCGTTCACACTATCATGACTCGACATTTCCACCAACTGCGATATTCATATGGAATATTTTTAATGATCATTCCTTTTATGCCAACGGGACAGAGCTTCCAATATAATAAAAACTTTGTCGTGAAGCATTTTCGTTTTTAATAATTCGTATGGAAACACACGATTTGCGATACATTTAAAGCCTATACTGAAATATAAAATACATTCCAGTTTCTGAATCATACGATGATAATTAACTTAACGCACATTTTACCTCTTTAAAATATTAGTATGGACAGTATTATATTATCTGTAGTTTGTCGTCTTCGTTTCATCATGGGACGTCCACTGCTGCAATAACCTTCTGAAAGATTATTACTTCGACGAATGAAAGTCGTATATAAATGTCGAACATCATCAGCCCAAATATGTTCCCACTGCAGGGACACGCCTACGAGCTCTCAGGATATAACCACCGGGTTGTTCAAGAGCAGAGCAGATTATTTTCAAACATGATCAATTTAAAGTAAACTCAATGGAGAAAGGTTCATACTGAATAATAAATACCTCTTTATTTGTCCGAAGATTCCATCTGCTCTGAATAAAGCATGTTCTTATTTTCACACAAATAAACCTTTAAAACAATTACCGTTCTGAAAAACAATTTACCATATAATGCGAGAATCTAGAACGAAACACGTCTAGGGAACGTGGGATTTTTACGGCCCCACACATAAAACATAGGTTTTTACTCAACACGGCAAGGCTACGAATATAAATAGGTTATAAAGACGATATAAGCCCGCGGGAATGGTATTTGTTGAAACTATGGTTAGTCGCAGCGCGTCAACTTAATACAACAAACGCCCCATTTATCTGAATATATAGTACTTTCTAGAACACTACAGGGAAATTTTCGCTGTTCTTTCATGGATACTTTTGTAAAGAATTTGATATTAATTGCCAGTCTAGTGTAAGCGTGTTCGTGATAATCCTATCCTACTAATATTATAAATGCGAAAGTTTGTAAGGATGTGTGTGTGTTTGTTACTCTTTCACGCAAAACTTCTGAACCGATTGCAATGAAATTTGGTACATAGACAGCTGGACAACTGGAATAACATATAGGCAACTTTAGTCCCGATATTCCTATGGGATACGGATTAACGCGGGTGAAACAGCGGGGTGAAGTTAGTTATTTAATAACTTTGCTTTAAGTTTATTTATTTATTATCGGAATAGCAAATAGGACAAAGAAATCAAATTTGCGTTTCGCCCATGATTGTTCGTAGTACTGCGGTACAATAGCATTTTTATATGAATTATTTTTATAATCTTCTAAATCGACATGTTTAGAAGTAATTGGACATTTCTGAATATGATAAACAATTAACTCCATATGGATGTAGAACGATACGTAAGGATTAAGGAATCTGGTAAAAGTCTGCTAATAGCTGCCTGGTCCGGTTCTCGGGATGTAATAAAAATATAGTATTGTCTCAACTCAATAACAATCTAGGTTTTCGGTAGCTGGTTTAATCTAGCTTCTATTAGTATAGTTATTCAAGTCATTCTCTCAGCTTGTTTATTACTAGCCTTTTGCGTTTAGCTTGTCTACATAGCCAATGCATAGGATTATGGGTTTAAGCGTAAAGAAGAGACAAACAGATAGAGTTCCTTTTGTATTTATAATATTATAAGTGTAGACTATATAGTATGGCCAACTGATCGAGGTAAAGAATCTCAAAAAACTTTTGAGGGCATTTTTATTTGGTTATATTTTGTACTGTTTAAAACAATTTAAACTATTTGTTTTATTGTATATAAAAAGCAATTAATAAATGAAAACTTGTTAACTCCCTCTATCAAGAAATAGCAATTGGCACTGAAAACTCACGTAATATGAGTACCTACATTTAATTTTAAGTACAATCCTTTAAAACTCCCTCATATATGTTTTAAACACCCTCAAAAAACTGAAAAAATGTACAATATTCCAAACGAATACATCATAATGAGAATTTGTAATGCCCTTTATAAAACCACATTCAAATTTGTACAATAACCTTTATTTGCGAGTGAACCGGCCCCGGGCCATGATATATCCTTAATTAAAATCAAAATACGACGAATTTTTAGACAAATACAAGCTAATTATGGGAATATATTGAGATTAAATTTCGCTTCTGTTTACTCGTGAAGCTTTTATGTTATGGATATTGCGTGTTATTTGCTTTTGCTTGTATTTATATCCACCTAATTAGGATTAGCTGTTTCAATACCTTCAGTAAGGCCTTCCGATTTTTAGGGTTTCTGAGATTAACTTAAAATATCTAACCCACCCAGGCTTATGACAAATAAAGCTATACAATCCACCATGCTGGCTGGAGAAGGATGTCGAAATGAGAAAAAATAAGAGAAGAATTAACATGAAAATAAAAAGAATTAATAACACATATTATTATGAATCGTTTAGAAATTAAAGAACTTTTGAACATTTTACAGCGATCGTGGTCACGGGGAGACAGAAAGGTCAGTCTCCCCGTAATATAATGAATAAATCGCGATTAAAATCCGTTTAAAAATCTTTAATTTCCAAATGTGTAATACTTGCGTAAAATCAAACACAAGAAAATACTATATAATGAATCAGTCAGAGTCAGAGTCAAGTGTAAGATTTCTTATTTAAACTGATCAAATCTAATAAAACAATGTCGTACCACAATTTTTTTTCTAAAAAAATAACAACAAAGCAATATAGTACCTACGTGTGAAACAAATTTTAAAAAACTGTTGCAACTATAGAAAATCAATCTAAATCACGGTAAAAAAGAACCGACATCCATTCAAATATGGGAATAGCCTCTCGTTAGAATGATCGCTTGGCCAAAACAATTTCAACAATCACCCTCCCCTACTACGAAAAGAATATTAAAATAATCAAATATCATTCGAACTCGATCCCTATTTCATATGTTCTCGTTCGTGTACATGACGATAGAATACAGATTGTTCTAAAGGTTCATTCATAAATGTTCAAATAAGAACTTATTACTTCGTTTTAAACAACGATTTAGATTTCATTATTACGTAATGGTTTTGCGTTTATAACACACTGCCTTATAAATACTGTAAAGATTATCGATAGATCTAGAAAGAAATTATATCAATTTACAATACATAATAGATGAGATTGGAAATTATTGCATGATACAAATCAATAACTGATTTTCACGTATGTATATGATGGTACATCATCCATCTTTCTCCCAAATTTATAATATTAGTAATATTGAGACTGATAAATGAATTGTAAATAAGATAAAACTCCAAGATAATACCAAACTCAAAGATAACAGTAGAGTATCAGTTTATATTATGATTAAAAATGTAAACATCGACATGTAATATCCTTGTTTACAATAAGTCCAGTGAGTATATAAACAAGCCTACGACCCGCGTTTAATTCTTAAAGTTAAATTAGTTTACAACTGCTCACATCTACGGAACGTACACCTTGAATACAGATTTATCACTTTAGATTTTCTTTGAAACTTTTGAATCTACGCTTGTAAATATTTATGATTTTTTCATTGTGAAGTTGAAGGTTTAAATTGCTTCCTTGACTAGTTAGTAGAACAATTTTATTTTTTAACTCAAAACCCCGATAAACGAACTTAAAACAAAAAACAATGATACAAAATGATTTTTCTAATAATGTTACCCAAGCAAATTTGCAATCGATCCAGAGCAATAAAGCATAAATTAATAAATATGTGTTACCAAATGATTAGATGCGGCTATAGCAACAATATATTTACTTCATTTTCTGATTTCATTGATTTGTTATAGGTTGGCTTAATTCCTATCAATAAGAATAATGTTAAATCACGATCGAAATTCCTATGTTCAACAGTTCGAGAACCAATTGTAAATAGTTTGTTAGTCTCGATTGTAGCATATTGGAAGGTTGAAATATCCCGCCATTTTTCTCTATGGCAGTCGCGGCTGTAATTTTATACTCTTTCAACTGGATAGAGTGTCCTCTATGACATGGGGTCGGTTTGCTTAATTGGATTCTGTGTCTTGTTGTTTTTAAATTTTTGAAGAAAATATGTGAATATTAACTTTTTTTATGCCAGAGCGGACAGCTGAGCTGATGGATCATCTGTTGGTAAATGATCATCATCGCCCGGGAACACTTGTAAAGGTTGTTCATGTGCAAATGTGTAGCCCGGTTATAAAGGGTTAGGGATAAGACATGGATTGACGAAGGAAATACAAGCTTATAATGGGAAGTGTGAGGAAAAGGGCTGGTGCTTCGCCATATTATCATACAAAATACAGCAGTCGTCACATACTAAGTACGACGATCTTCTATTTACCTTCCCCAGTGGGAGCTGGCAAAATTCGTGCCCAAGCGTGCTTGACTTCCACGTTGAGTGAGATTAACGGAACTTTTTCTAGAAACAGATTATATATAGGCTATATTATTTTAAATTTTGTTAAGTAATGAAGTAACGAGGCAGACATAATAAATTTGTAGACGAAAGGATTGCAGCTTATGAGTAGTAAGTGTGTGTCGTCATTTGGAGAAGTGAATATTTATTATTGTATTCAAATAATAACTAAATAAAACTTCCGCAGTAAATTCCGTCAATTTTGAATGTGTTTTCTTACCTTAAATGCCTTTATAACTTATGTTCTTACAATCTACGAATTTCAATGATTAAATAGATAAACTAAACCAATAATACAATATTTTCCATTGATGTGGCTTCGATCAATTATTAAGAACTTTCTCCTACAGGTTTTCTATCTCATCAGGAGAGTTCCAAGTATTTGTAATCAGAAAAACATGCTATATAGATATTAAATTGCTTGTTTAAGGACTTGACCCACGTAACCCCCAAAATGTTTTCGTCAATTCGAAATTATTACAATTCCTAATAAGTAAAATGTTGCCTTAAATTATAATAAAAAAGAAAATCGTTGTTATTATTATTTCTATTATTCTAGTACATCATCCGCACCTTCGTTAACATCTCTTTTAGAGTACGGAGACTCTTCTCATAATTTTAAATATTTTCAATACCGCTCCGCTTTGTGGTCGTGCTCAAACCGTGGAGCCCGTCTCAATAAAATTACTTACCAATACAATAATTATTTCTAGTTCGAACCTGTAGCTCCAGAGATTATTATGATCAGTCAGTTTATAATATTCGTAAAGGTATGTTTCACTATTTCTACCTTTACCACTTGATTCCCTTAGTCAAAAGTCAATGACAATCAGAAGCTGGATTACATGCATGATTAACAGAATCTGATAAGATAAGTATTAGCAATAAAACAATGAATAGAATTAATTGAAGTGATCGATGATTTGTTTTATCGATACGCGATTTGTTTTCATGTTGCGTAAATTCTTGCAACTGGTGTTTGAGAATTTTCCGTATGTTATTTTATGTTTTTTTGTCGTTGTAATTATTGTCAAAAAATTTATATTGCGAATAAAATGTATTAAAGTGCAGAAACTAACGGAAAAAGCACCAAATCATTGTTTAGAACAGCGGTTTTCAAAATGTATATAGCCCTAATGATCGCCAACCTCTCAAAGGGGAAGGCACTATAAAAAGAAAAAAACCAACGGATTCTAAATCATTTTGTTAGCAGTGTCATATTATAATTATTATACTAGTTAGTAAGTATGGATGCGAATCGCGTGCAAAACCCAAACAAGCTAAGTGCTTGTGTGTCTATCGTGACAAAAATTGAATTCTAGGCCCACAACAGCTTTTATGCAGCAGTTTTGTTTGGACACATTTCGGTCATAACTTACAAGCCCGTGTGCCTGCTCCGCGAATGAAAGTCGAAAATATGTCTCTACCACATGCGCCCAAGACTTTTTTATTTGCACCGTGATGGCTAAATGGATTCCGTGCGGTTTAAAAGTCCTGTCCACTATATACGAGTGAGGGTAACTTTAAAATTGTGTGCCTAGTGATATTGGTTAAGCCGTCAAAGGCCGGATTGGATGCGAATGTAAATAGGTTTTCTAGATGGGTGCAGCTGATAGTTTTTACGTGATATAACGTCCTAATGTTTCGTATTATGTTCCCGAAATTCCCGCGTTTTTAAGCACAGAGTACAATGTCAATGTTGCCCGATATAAGTTATATGGAATATTGTTCGTGTTTCTGTTCGAATGGAACTGACGTTTTTGTTTTCATAAAAAAGTTACTTTAAAAATGTCAAATTAAACATTTCCCACAAATGCCCGACCAGCAAATATTTTTAAGGTTTCGGGTATACATTAAACTCAATAAAAATCCCAGTATTATTCTTATCAATTGACAATTGTTAGTGTAGTATCAATAAAACTAGAAGTTCATTACAGTCGGTGAGATATCAAAGCATTGCAATACAATCACAGCTTAGTGTAATAATAAGATAAGGCGTTTCTTTAAAAACACTTGGATATGTTACTCATGAGTTTGTTTATGGAAAAAAACAGGAAATGTCGGTATTTCAATTGGTTATTGTTTTAATGTTTGTTGGTGCTGTTACAGCCAATGAAAGTGAGTGCAAAAGTATAATTTGAAGTATCATAAAAATATTTAATAATGTGCAGGTAACCAGAAAATTAATTTCAATGATAGAACGCACACTTTTCTTACCAATAGATATGAAGGAAGAAAAAATTGAAACCTATTTAGCCTTTCTTTTTGTATGTAAAAAATCCGTACTAGAAAAGTTTGTTTTTGTCCTTTTTAATGCGTTGACAACGGAACATTTTTATAATACGTTTTTTTTTTATTAAAAATTGCACAAAAAAACAGCCGATAGTGTAACTACCTACACAATATTAATATTTTTATGATTCTTAGCGCAAAGCAATCATTTCATATTTATTAATTACTACTGTTATTTCACCAGAAAAGATAGTCTGTTACTATGGCACGTGGGCAACATACAGAAGTGGTAATGGAAAATTTGATGTTGGCAACATCAACGCAGATCTTTGTACACATTTAGTGTACACTTTTGTTGGAATCAATTCTCAGGGAAATGTTGTTTCATTGGATCCGTACCTCGATTTACCAGATAATTGGGGAAGAGGTGAGTGGGACGATTGTTTATTACTTTTAAATTAAATTTTGAGTAATTTCGAACGCATCATTAAATCGAGTTATAGTATAGTTGCCCGGAGATTCGTTTTCTTTCTCACGCTTCCATATGCATTTCTTCTTTCCCATCGCCAGTCATTTTCTTATCCTTTAACCCATAAAGCGGTGGTAAGCTCAGTTGCCTGCAAATATAAAAAAAGTTGGGATATAGTTTACGAGAATGTTTTACTATGAATGCAAATCTCTATTAGCGATTTATTTAATTGTTATTAAATCATTTATTTAATTTGTGGCATTGGCTTGTTTTCTTAGAATATCATCTATTGATCTATAGTAACGGTATCAAGTTGCTATGCTTTGTAATATTTACATCAAAGTTAGTTCGCGGCCACCCCGCGGCTTCGAGCAACAACTTTTCAACTTCACTTCAGCTATTTCTTAACTTTTCTCTTTGAATATTGTTTTCTGATAAATTAGCTGGAAAACCTTCATAATAAAACAAACGAAACATAATACTTCTAATTTAAAACATAAAATAATATCTATGAAAATAACGACGTGTAACACCTTTTCTTGGTTTTTTAGAAATATGTACTGTGATGATACATTCTAAAATTTACCTGTAGGTATTTTAATTCGAGAAATTATGAGTTGTAAATTTTATTTAACATCATAAACATAAACCCACAGCCGCAGTATTCAATTCTTAGTCAGTGATCAAAACACAAATATCTCTCTGCCTGCACCCGAAAGCTCTCACCAACATTGTTAAAAAAATATTTCAGATAATTTCCGTATTTTCAATGCATTGAAACAAACGAACACAAAGCTGAAAACTATTTTAGCTGTCGGTGGCTGGAACGAAGGATCAGCAAAGTATTCGATTGTGAGTTGTTTTAATCATTATTATAACACAAAATTTGCATTCTATTTGAAGTATTGCTTGCTTTTACATGGCTAACTGGGAATAAATTGAAGGAAAAGACAGTCCTAAATGTTAACTTTATTTCGTTTACACCAGATGGCAGCAAGCTCAGCCTTAAGAAAGAATTTTGTATCGAGTGCAATCAAAATGATTATGACCTATGGTTTCGATGGTCTTGATATTGACTGGGAATATCCTAACCGGAGAGACTCCGTGAATGGAAAGGCTGATATAGACAACTTTACGAAATTACTAAAGGAATTGAGAACAGAGTTTGACAAATATGGTCTTTTATTAAGCGCTGCTGTAGCTTCCACACGGGACACCGCATCCTTATCGTATGATATACCAACTATAGCGCAGTAAGTTTTTAATTCTCATTTTTAATAGGACTTACCTCTTTCTACATTTATTATTAATCTGATATTTTCACTTTCTTCTAAATATTTGTAACAAGTCAATCAAACAATATTATTCTTATTTTTTATGTATTAGAACTATTTAATTTTAATTTATTTAAAGAAAGGCTTACCAACTGGATACATAATTTCTTGTTAAAACTATTAAAATATACATCAACACATTAGTAGTATGTATCTAAATTATAGGTAGGCACAGCTTTACAGCTTTATTCAGTAGTTAAAGAGCATGTTTCTATACTAACCAGATATTTAGATCTCTTGGGGCTAATGACTTACGATATGTATGGTCCATGGGATACAGTGACTGGGCACAATTCACCACTACACAAGGGGGAAGGTGATGAGCACGAAATCAGAGAAAACCTCAATACCGTGGATGTCGCAGTAGAATATTGGTTGACGCAAGGTATTTTCTATATAATTTCACAAAGATGATTTGCAGAATATTGCATAACTAGCTGCGCCCCGCGGTTTCACCCGCGTAATTCCGCAACCTGTAAGAATATCGAGATAAAAAGTTACCTGTATGTTATTCCAGTTGTCCAGCTATCTACGTACGAAATTTCATTGCAATCAGTTCAGTAGTTTTTTCGTGAAAGAGCAACAAACACATACACATTCTTACAAATTTTCGTATTTATAATATTAGTGGGATAATAGGAAGGATAAAACCGTTAAAATATGTAAAACTCAATAATAAATGACTTACATACATTAATGATTTAATTTTACACATATCAATTTATTTAGTTCATTAATTTTAGATTCATGAAACTGTTTCGTATGAATGGAGTATATTTTCTTACACTAATACTGATTCAAAACATCGTTCAGGTTTTCCACCAGAAAAACTGGTCATCGGTCTACCATTTTATGGTCATACTTTCACATTAATAAATCCCAATGTTTATTCCGTGAGAGCACCTTCATACGGACCTGGTATTTCTGGCCCATACACCGCTACCAATGGAAACATTGGGTATAATGAGGTAAGCCAAATTCGATTTTAAGCTGCGCGACATAGGGCTTAAAATTTACATGGCAACATTTTAAACAAAATACCGCTTTTTAATGGATTACTTGAAATATTGTCATCAAGCTGGCGAGTCATGCTCGCTAAATTATGCTGTTTTTTAAACTTCGTACCAAACAAGCCCCTTTATTTCAATGATAAAGTTCAGTGTCTCTAAACTAAACGCCCCTTAACTTGTACAACTCTAACAAAAGTTGACAACTCAAAGGACCTCATTTACAAATTAAGAACTTTGATACATTTTGAAACGGGGAACGGACTTAAAGTACGGTAGTTGAATACATTTAATTAACATTTTTTTCATAATCCAGAGTTCGAAAAAAACTACGTCAGCTCAAGTAGCTTGTTTTAAAGTAATAAAAATAAGGTAATAATTATTATAACTGAACTTTACAAACTCAAAATCTTCGTAATGATATATTTAGTCTTCAAATGTCTTCTGTAATTATCCAAGTACCTAATTATGCCTATAGTAAATACCACAGATAAAGTTCAGTCACGAATCGTATGCGTAAAGTTTTACCAAGTTATATTAATTTATTTCGAACTGTGTACTAGAATTAATTTCACATTATCACTGTCAGCTCTTATAAATAATATAATTTCTTCCAGTTTTGCAGTCTGCTCCGTGAACAAAAATGGAGCATATATCAGGATAGCTTGGCAAAAGTCCCGTATGCTGTTCAGAACAGAAACTGGGTTTCATATGACGATGTAGATTCTCTTATTGCCAAAGCAAAATACGCTTTAAGTATGAACATTGCTGGGGTTATGATTTGGAGCATAGAAACTGACGATTTCCACGGCATATGTCATAACGAAACCTTTCCTCTTTTGAGAGCGGTTAAACGAATACTGTCTAGCTCAAACTCTAGTGGCACTACCGTAGGACCAGTGCCAACTACACCTCTTTTGTCTAGTTCCACCACATCAAATCCTGTAACCACACAAGTGCCAACTACACAACATAGTTCAAGTTCTACTAGTTCTGTTACGTCATCGGGTTCATCGAGTACTATGATTCCTAGCCCAACAACTTCAGGTATTCTTTCTAGAACATAACATTTTGAATTATGACTCAATCGATAATTTTTTTTACGTTTCTCGTGTTGCTAGATGTAAAGAAAGACTGATTTGACTTCATAAACGAAAACTTTATTACTTCCATGCTATTGAACGAACTTGACAATGATATAGTTGTCAACCTTGAGTCATACAAGAACCCACTTCAATTGAAAATAGATAAAAACAAAAAATATATACATATAGAACAATGAACAGCGATAATATGATTTATATGAACATAGTATTTATACAGCGTAAATAAAAATAAACAGTAATTTTTTTTAAATTCAGAGTCAGTGCAGTAATTTTTGAGTTTCTTCATTGTTTTCTGTTATATATTCAGTCATTATTCAAAAGTTAATAATCGACATCACGTTTTCTTCAAAAGATTGGTCTTTAAGCGATAAGGTCGCCTTTATGCCTTTTGCGTTAAGTGTTTGTGTTTTGATGGTATCTTCAGTGCCAATAAAGGGTTTTAATTCATGCATACAAACGTACTAAATTTGTTTATTTATAATTGAACGTAAGTCTCTTTATAAAATCAGTGTAATGAAAAACATCGTATAACTAACTCCCTAACAAATATTCCAGCTTTCGATACATATCGTAAATTTCTGCTTGAGCGGCGCGTGAACAGTTTTATGTGTTTGCCCTTTAATACTTAAAAATAGTACCTAAAATTTAAGTCTATTCCCTTTTTATTTTTCTTGCTATAACCCTATCGTTGTTTTCAGCTCCAACAACTCCCAAAAATGATTTTACCTGTAAATCAGCTGGAATGTTCCCAAATCCAAAGGATTGTGGATCATTTTACGTCTGCATACAAAACTTAGATGGCTCATTCTTTCCAAACTACTTCAGCTGCCCGGCAAACCTGTATTGGGACCAAGAAATGATGTCTTGCAATTATCCTTACGCGGTTTCCTGTACAGTATAAAAATACATCTTTTTAAAGTAACTTATGACGGGCCATATAAAATACAAATGAATGAGTATGACGCACAAGATGCCTATGTTACAAAATAAATAAGCCACCGTTCTATTTAGTCTTTACTAGATTCAAGGATCATGTTCCTACTACCATTTACATACCTTTATTTGTAAAATAATACCGTCGCTAAGCAGATATAATGTTATCAAAAACACGGGAAAAATATTCACTTCAATTTTTCAATTCTAATTCTAATTTTACATGTTTTGCTGATGCGCATGTGTTTTTAATACGTAGTGTTAATGGTTATTTTATTACATCGATCTGGACGCATTGCATAGAAATTTCTTACAAAAAAGCGGCCAGCTCGCGCCAAGTATGGATGCGTGTCGATACCTACATATATGTTTTGAGGATGGGTCCTTAACGAAACTTTAAGAGCAACGTTAAAGACTGACCAAAGTATATCAAAATATATTATCACGACAGGCTCATTTGATTCAAAAGATAAGTAACATAAAAGAATATTAAGCTCACATTACCTAACGTTGTTATCCAATAAGGCATTATCCTCAAATGTAAGGTTAACATCAAACTTTGATCCGATTTCGTGTTTTAGACAGTTCAAATGTAATCCGATGGTTTTGCCTTAGGCTGCCTCAAAATCGGAACAATCTCTTTGTATAACCTTACATTATATTATCTTCTCTATTATTATAAATCTACGATAAAATTGAGCGCGAGCAAAACATGGAAATACAGTTTTTGTTTCTTGTTTTTAACTTTCCTAAGTTACAAATCAGTCTCACAGTATGCACTTCTATGTATATATAATTATTTTGATTAAATCTATTCGTTATTGACTTGACAATGTTGACTACTTCAAGTGCTCTATGTGTTTTATTGCTGTCTTTCCCAATTTTAATTGTTTAAAGCTATTGAAACCGATGCCCGGAACATTGTTCTAAATTTTACACTGAAGCGACGGTAACGACACCTTCCATTTCAGAGTTAAGTTGGTGTCACTGTAAATGTTGCCTTAAATTGCAATATTTTAAGATTATTATTAGGAATTATGTATATTATATATTATCTGGCTACAATATATACGATCTTTGTGACTATCATGCCACATGATATTAACAAAAACAACGAAAAAAGCCTTGTTTGCAATCAAAACATGTTACGTGAACACGAGTATATCCTAGCAGGTCTGCCAATGCGGAGCCTTCATAATTCCGAGCTTTCGAGTGCACACAATCTGAATATGCAACAAAGAGATATCGGACGAATTAACATGATATTATAGGGCATCCCATTTACATTAGCATCAAATGGAAATAAAGCCTGGAACAATTCCAACGATGATTTCGATTTCTCGACGTTTCAAAATGATCTCGGCGAAATGCAAATTACGCGGTGCTAACGTACCTTGCCTTGTTACTTGCGATGTCGTTTAATGCATGCGATATTTTATCTTGGAACATCCTTTTATCCTTCTAATATTATAAATGCGAAAGTTTGTAAGGAGGGTGTGTGTTTGTTGCTCATTCACGAAAAAACTACTGAACCGATTGCTTTGAAATTTGGTACGTAGACAGCTGGACAACTGGAATAACATATAGGCAAATTTTTATCCCGATATTCCTACGGGATATGAACTTACGCGGGTGAAACCGCGGGCCGCAGCTAGTTTTTAATAAGGCTTTTGTTAATAAAATATGTGTGAGTAACGATAGTGACAAAGAGTTGGTAGTTATAGAAGCGATCTCAGTGTTTAGAGTGCAAGATATCAACCAATCATTTCCTGCATTGGCCGCTGAATTCTGCAGTTTATATTTTACAGATAACGTCTCTATACTTTTTGTGTGAATAAAATGTCATGTCAATATAAATAAATAATAATTTAATGCATTGTTTACGATGCATTACTCTATAGTAATTTTATCTCATGATGACGTGGTTCAACAAACACAAAGGCATAATTATTATTAATGATTACTGTCGACTATGAAGATTGCTGTAGAAGCGGTTTACATCGAGTTCCCAATTACACAAAAAATTACTTTTAAGTTGAAATTTCGTCATAATCCTGCTAATATTATAAATGCGAAAGTTTGTAAGGATGTGTGTGCGTTTGTTGCTCTTTCACGCAAAAACTGCTGAACCGGTTGCAATGAAATTTGGTACGTAGATAGCTGGACAACAGGAATAACATATAGGCAACTTTTATTCCAATATTCCTACGGGATACGGACTAACGCGGGTGAAACCGCGGGGCGCAGCTAGTATTATTTATTTATTTTATTTATTTATTTAATAATTAAGTATTGTATAAATGTTAATCTTTTTTAGTTTTAATCACTGCGTACGCCACATATGTTAAACATTACCTGTATCGTATCTTAAGTGTTTCTGATACCAACTGTCCATTTATTTAAAGTCTAAACATGTGTTTTAAGATAGATCGATCAATGTTTTTAGCTCGTGTTCAATTTAAACCTTAAATTATAATTTTCATACGATTCTACTAGAATAGTATTGTTAACTGTGACGATGTATTTGCCAATAAAAATGTATAAGAAAAAACCATCAACGATTTGTCGTATGCACTAAAATATCCTTCAAACTGCAATTTGAGATTCAATCAGTTTCTTCTCAACATTGTCGTCTTCGATTGATAAAAACTGTGTAAATTCATCGGCTTTGTATAAATAGATAAGATTTTTCTTTTGCCTCGATTTTAATAAAGGTCCCTGATATTAATTGACATTCAATTTTCATTTTCCTTTAGCAACGTTTATTGATTTTGAAGCATCTTCGTTTTATAGAAACACTAGCTGCAACCCGCGGTTTCGGGATCGAATATCGGGATAAAATGTTGCCTATATGTTATTCCAGTTGTCCAGCTGTCTATGTACCAAATTTCATTGCAATCGGTTCAGTAGTCTTTGTGTGAAAGAGCAACAAACACACATATCCTTACAAACTTTCGCATTTATAATATTAGTAGAAAGGATATTAGGACTAGTAGGATAGTGCTGGCAGATTGTATTATTTGAATACCAATCGTTACGATTTTTTAAACTTTAGAGGTGCCGCATTACATACATGAAATATAGTTATACATGACACATGACATATAGTTACAGTATAGGGGCTGAATTTTTTCCCATAATTAAGCTACAGTTAATTGAATATTAAATGTAAACCATACAGCATCAATAACTAGAAATTTAATAAATGTCGTGAATCTAAGTAGTCTAAGAAGGTTGTAGTTGTATAAATTATTGTGTGTGTTCGAAAGCTTTATGTTAGCAATTCTACTAAAACTAAAATTCTACGAAACCAGGTTATGATTGCGATGAATATCATTCAAATTTCCTGCTTTACTTTATTGTTATTACTTTGACATTCAATCTACACACCAATAAATTCTAAAATTTCCCATATATGGCGCATTAAGATTATAAAAACCGTTGTAAGATTATACATAACTCGCGAGATACGAACTGTCAAAAATTATTATCTGTAACATTTACTTGCAATTCACCGCAATATGTTTCTTTAGATAAAAAATAATAATAACACAACAATAATACCAAAAATACACTATATACATTTACATGAATCAAACCTTCGACCGAACCAAGTCCGTTGGGGGACATAGTTCTAAATTTGTATCTTAAGAATTTACCGAAGCAAAATGTTACCAATCACTAACGTGTAGTCTAACGGTGTAAAATTGAAATGCTGACGTATACAATATATATAGACACATTTCCTGTTATTAAAAAAATTCATATGAACAAGGAAGTTTATGACAAAACCCCATTTTTTTCACATTGGTGCGACTGCAATATGCGTTGCCATTTAAGCCTCTATTTACTTCTTGGTGAAAAAAAAATCGCTTTGCGATATAAATAAATTGGTAGGTACAATAATTAAACCCATATTAAATTGACAGTTGTTTCCATTATTTATTCAAAGACTAATCAGCCAGTCCACAACGCATTTGTTTTTAATTCATATCCAGCCAAAATGTTTGGCTAAATCGGTATTTGAGGTATGTACACACTGCGGATTAGTCGTAATCCGTTCTAAATAGTCTGTCATCCCTCTTACATGTACAACGGCTCATAAATTATGTTATTAAACACCGCAGCGGCAGCGTCGTTCGCCAGCAATTAAATATCAATTTTGCATTCATTTATCATTTTGTGTGTAAATATGTTGGATCTTTGATAATGCTGCGTTCGAAATTATCAAAGTTACGTACGTTTATTTGAACTATCTGCTATGCGTAAATTATTTATTAATGTACAAGAATTAATACAAAATTACCTGTTAAAATTTTTGTATTAATTGGTCTCTCATCGTCACTAAAGATTCTTAAAAAAATATCATAAAATGATCTATCAAAGCTAGCTATAGCCTATAATCCTCCTACTAATATTATAAATGCGAAAGTTTGTAAGGATGTGTGTGTGTTTGTTGCTCTTTCACGCAAAAGCTACTGAACCGATTGCAATGAAATTTGGTACGTAGATAGCTGGACGACTGGAATAACATATGGGCAACTTTTTATCCCGATATTCCTACGGGACACAGACTTACGCGAGTGAAACCGCGGGGCGCAGCTAGTATTGTATATTTAGAAGTGCATTCAACAATCGTCTAATAAAATATAATTAATACCCGTTGTATTTTTGTTGTTTTTAGCAGCAATTACGTAGCCCTGTTAAACCGAGGAATGACAAAACACATCCAATGAATCCACCAACAAAGGTCTGTAATTTATTGGAGCCCCTTCGTTATAATGAAATTTAAAAATGCGTCTGACAATCGAATTGGGTCAAAAGGAATTGATGTCTGTGCTATTGTATCATTTTACATTGTAAAATGTTTTGTATTTAGTTGTTATTGGTAGTACGGAGATATTATTAAATCACTAGCGGTCCGCCCTGGCCACGCCCATGGTACATATATCTCCTAAAGCCTTCCTCAATATTTTAAACTGAAAGAATTTTTCAAAACGGACCAGCAGTTACTGAGATTAGCGGGTTCAAACAAACAAACAAACTCTTCAGCTTTACAATATTAGTACATATTATATTATGATCAATATACTCGGCCATGGCCGACTCCTCGTACAGTGGATAACACTTGAGTGTAGAATCGAATTTCTTAGGTTCGATTCCCGGTAGGGACTCACAACAACGTCTCAGTCTGGTAGGACACAGAAGACTTTAACTATTGTCCTTAAAGAAAATAAAGTGTAACAGGTGAATATTACCTGCCCCATACCCCACGGGATACGGGACATCTCTTTTATTTTATACCATGCCATATAAGAAAATAAGCAGTGGAACATAGAACGTCCTCCTTTATTCAAGTGTTTGTCTGTCATTCTTTCACGTCAGAACTGAGTAATTTTTTGAGATGATTTTTATAGTTACGAGGCCGATGCATAAAAAATATACGTAACTTTTTAACACGGTGAAATATCATATAATACATATCATTCCCACGGTAATTTTCTCAGATACGCAGGTGAAGCTTCGGGCGGATAGCTAATACGAAATAAAGAATATAAAAGAAGACTACAGATAAAGCATAAATTAAAACAAGAACGTTCACCTTTCGCGTCTTATCTGTAACTGTATCTACCTCTATATTTACGATTCTTCTCTGGAAACTATGAATAAATAAACTTGAGTTCCGCTTTCGTTCAGATCTCGGGGTATAAAAACGTAAAACCAATTATGCTCGTAGACGGTGTTATTCTACTGAAGGATAATGAAAATTATATTTTATTGTTGCTTTGTGACCTATTAATAGCTAACAAGATTCTTGTTGCCGCTTTATTTATAGAAGAACGTTTAATGCGAACTTTAAAAAAATATACTTTTATACTAACCTAACTAATAACCTTATCAGTCGCAATCTTATTATCAAAGCACGGTTTTGTCACCAAAATAGCAGATTTCATTTACAGGTGGTTCGATTATCGTAGATAACCTCTTGGAGATAATTGAATGTTCCGGATTCTATTAGAAATGTCAGGAAGCGCGAAATTCCGTCGCTCTAACTCTTTCATTCCTCGCTGTGATTAGCCGTGAGATTCTTTTATTGAGGCTTAGAAAGAAAGGGAGGGAGAAATGAAAAATGTTTTGATGTAACAGTACTTTAGCGAAGTTTTCTCTGTTATTTTTTACGATATGTGAATATAATGTATGCTAACACCTCTTATGTGTAGCTATTGAGCTTTTTGGATTCACAAAACGGACTACTTCCAAATAATACACACTTTGTAATAAAAAAAAGTTTTATGAAAATCGTTACACCCTAAGTTTAATTGATAAACTCCTCTTTGTTTTTGAAGTCGGTTCATAAAATTGTTCCTAAAAAGGGAAACTAAGTTAGCTTAATCTGTGCTGCAGTGCACACACAGTGTCGGTTCTCAGTGGGCCCAAGACATTGAACTACTAAGCTCCTGTCAATTTGTTACATTATAGAGCCTAAGCCCCCGTCAGTACATGATGACTCCATACATGTAAGATTGCATGTGCTACCATCCAATTAGATCGCGCGTGATTGGCCGATCGATTGAGATTGCGTAAGGTACTTCTGGATATTCTGAGAACAGAACATGCATTGTCCAAATATGGATTCAACACGGACAACATTTTAATGTGGGAGGCGAGCACGTTTTGGTATAAATTGGGCTAAATCACACCGGGGACTATAACACCCGTACAGAAAACCAGCTTGAAATAGTAGATTGCCATTGTGTTACGTACGGCGAGTGGGGGAGACGGAGGTTCGATGCCTTTTCCACACCCTTCCCAGTCAATTCCTTCTTCCCAGACGTCAATTCTTTCCTTATACCTTATTCATTAAAGTGGCAGCGCATTCGTAACAACCTCTGCGAATGTGAAAGGATGGTGGTGATCGCTTACCATCAAGCGAACCACCAGCTCAGTTATCCCCAATGACATGAAAAATAACAAGATAGATTTGAGTTATCACAGTTCTAGAGCATACGGTATTCTTATATATCCTACGCCCCTTGTGAGGTATGGGGCAGGTGCATTGTACATCTGTTTTACTGATCGACTCTACGATAAATAAGTTAATCAGCAATGTCTTTTCTGCCAGACGGATACATTATTTTGTTAGTCCCCACCGGGAATCGAACCCAGGACCCGAAGGTCCAGGACTCGAAAGTCTATGTGCATTTATAGAAATAATATTAATAGTATACTTCATATTTGATTAGCTGTGCCCCGCAGTATCACCCACTTCTTGTGTTTAATACGAACAAATGTTTTTTGTGTATCCACTATCGGAATCTAATCTACTATAATCCCTTGTTCCTTAGATAAATTAATATAAATTTTTATTATATTGATTGTACGGTATCTAGATTAAATATTGATATAAGATCTATAAACTTCGTTAAGCTTTAGTCTCGAATGTTCGCCATGCAGAACAGCTGTTTGATTTATCCTTCGTGTTATAAAACTATAAATCAAACATCACACATCATCGTTATTTAAAAATGTACGTATTGGTATACAAATAGAAACAGTTTTTCAAAAGAAATGTTATTTTTTAAAAATAACTTTGTGATAACCAAGCCACGTATACTCTATAAGGCTTTTAAAATTCAGAACAGCGTCTCAAAAATAAATCGCGCGTTAGAATTATATAAGAAAATCCTTCATTAAATTCTAACGTTAGGTCCACACAAATCCATCTCGTCTTCGGCCCATTACACACATTCCAGTAATCCCATACCGACAGCCAATGCATTGTAATGTGACATTATTCGCTCGGCCAGTTTTATTCGGTTGGACAAAACTCCGCCGGGATTCGTTTGACCCAGACGTCCTTACTTTCTTAAGTGTAATGCTGAATAGGATCGGTTAAGAAATAATAAGGTTTTATGAAGCAGTCGAGCATGCTTCGGTATGTATTGAATGAATCAGCTCGCATAGGCTACAGATCGTTGCCAATACTAGCGTGTGAATTAAAATGTGTTTCGTACGATGCGTGAGGGAACCGGTTTGTATCGTTTTTCGTATACTTCCTAGTATTTTCCTTTAAACTCCCGATCAATTACTTTTAGTCATGTAAAGTCGGCATTCCATATGCAAATTTGCATGGGCAATAATGGCAATATCCTCTGCCCACAATACAATGAGAAAAATAAAATTGTATGAAGCTATTTTCTATTTCATCGATTTTATGAACGGATAAGATGATGGTTTCTGTGCCTACCGGATCGTGACTTTTCTTGTCAGACCTCATCGGGAATCTAACCTTGCATACCAGACCGATACATCTTTTGTCAGTCATCGTCGGGAATAGGACCTAGCGGTTACGACCATGTGTTAACCACTGCACCAGAGTGGCGGAAAACTTAACGAATAAGTCACAAAAATATTTGCAACCCTATTATTAAAATTGATATGCCTATAATTTGGTTGTGTAAGAAATTCGTCAATACAATTAGGAAACGTCTCTCCCATTGTAACTTCAAATGTGCGACCGGCAGTCCCGCAGCCCGTTTGTCAACGTGCCTCTTTTATTGGGCTTGTTAAAGGTTTTCCTTATTTTTTTACTTTCCGCTGACTCAATAACGTTTGAAGAAACAAAAATGAACGACTTCCGAAGTTTTCGTATTGTGGTATTATCTTTACGCTAGATTGGGGTAAGATTATTTCTTGGAAAAATAAAGGTTTAGAAGAAATCTTGGTGTTTATTGAGGTTTCTATAGTAAAGGAAACGCAAACGACTGGATTTATTACTATATAAACACGAGGCAACTAAGGTCGTCCCACCGACCACGGAGACAAAACATTTAATTTGTTTACTGATTAGTTAACTACGGTGGCACGTCAGTACTGAGCGATAAATATAGTTTTATTTTGCTTGGGTTGTAGGCGTCCATTATGCCGCTTTATAGATTTTTTGGGAATACAGATTTCCCACCATAGACATATATCTGATTGCTTTGCTTAAAGCTTCCTGCTTCTGCTTTTCCTTTAATCCTAATCACATATAATCATTTAACTATCTTTATATACCTTGATAAATATCATAATTTCCAAATTCAACGTCCAGAGAACTGTTCTACAAATTGTTTGTGAGTTTGAGTTCAAGCTTTCATCAGCTATCTACAATATCATATATTCAATTTTGTTATGCATTGTTAATACAAACAAAAGATCCCGAGACAGCGTGCTCAATTCGTATACTTTTAAATAGTCCCAGGTGCCGATACCAATTGGAAGCTAAAATAACATTGCAACGAGCAAACAGGTCAGATGGAAGGAAATATAAAGGAAATGTCGCTTCACTTAATGCTTTTTTTAATTCTAGAGGCGCTTGACTGTAGCGACCTACTTATTCTCTAATGTAATGAGGTTGAATTAGCTAGATGCAATCTCTTATTCATGGGTTTTGTAAAGATGAACTATCGGTAAGCGTTGTGTTCTATTATGTTCTTTTAACAGCTTGTGTTTGTTAAATGTAATGGTTTACTCGACTAGTGGTTATCTTGGATTCTATGTTATCATTGTAGGCTTTTATTCCCCAATGCTTGCAACGGTCGTAAATGGTAAAAGTATACTGCCACTGAAAATTATTATTCTATTGTCCGTCAATCAACTTGGTGTTTGTTGTATTTTGTATTGCCTTACAGTGATTTTTTAAACTCCGCTCCAGTTGTCCCAGGACAACTGAATCAGAAACCTGTGGAATATAAACCATTAGGTATGTCCGTTTGAATCTAAAGGTAAATCAATCCTATTTAAAATATTGTTTTGAAGAAAACTGATGGGTTATTTGTAAATATTTATCCTGGAGTCAAATACTATTTCTTTTACTAAATTGTCCTTTATCTGCTCATGTCATCGTGTATGCGAGTTTTTGCCTTGAAATAATACAAATTGCTATGTTTAACAAATAAACAAATCCGCCTTCAAATTGTCAGAATTAGATCAAATATAAATGGGGCCACACAGGAGGCACCAGCTTACAAATCGGTTAACAGCAGTAGAAAATTCTGAGTGAACAAAAAAAAAACAGTCGAATTAATAATCTCCTTCTTTTTTTTCGTCAGTTGAAGAAAACAATGACATTGCTGATGAATGAGAATTTGTGGTATAACAGCTAGTGATACAATAAATAAATTTTTCGTCACGTAAAATATGTAAATAGGATACAAGAATGGATATAGACACGCTTGACCAGGCCCTGGGGCTAGTCAGCCGGTAAATAACAATGTAAATGAGAGGGTTTTGGAGACAAAGGCTGAAATGGGATCACATTAGGACGTGTTTTTACGTAATATCGTGTTCTGAATATCATTGATATTCAATTTTATCAAAATAACTGACTTGGGAAAGAGGGTTTGGGTCCATCTTACAGATTCATAAGAACTTAATGTGGACTAGCCGCTAAGAAGTCTCTTGAATCACTCTATCTATTACAAAAATCCGTATCAATATACGTTGCGTAGTTGCGTATTTTTAAAGATTTTAGTATAAATAGGGACATAGGGGTAGTGCCTCTGCGAAGGTGTTACCCGCTTTTAAGGGGTAAAGGAAAAGGAAACGACCAGAAAGAAGGAATGGACTGGGACGGGTGAGGAAAAGGAAATGGGCCTCCGGCTCCCTCACTCACCGTACGAAACACAGTGGCATGCCACTATTTCAAGCCGGTTTTCTGTGGGGGTGTGGTACTTCTCCGGTGCGAGCTGGCCCAATTCGTGCCGAAGCGTGCTCGACTCCCACAATAAAAATGTTTTATGCTATGTACATCACTACATTATTTATTTCCTATGTATTATTTATTTCCTTGAACAGATATGGGAACGAGAGAAAATTTAATGGATCCTCCCCATATTTTCCTGTAATCGAGATTGAGCCTTTACTCTCTGGATTTAAATCCAAATGAATGATACATTCCGTATTTCGAAAATATTCTTTACCTTATAAAACTGAACATGTAAGCAAACAATTTTCTTTGCGTAGAAATCCGTTTGATTTCATGTATTATGTTTGTCAAATCGTAATAAGTAGACGTACCTATATAAGTTGACATAGAACTGGAGATCTCTTAGTTCCGTTTCAATTTATCGATATGAAAAGTCAACACTAGTGTATCAGATGATATAGGGTTGTCGACGCGCGCGGTGAGACGGAACACTACAGTCTAGTTGGTAAGTACATTGCCTATAGCGCCACACTGTAGACTGTGGGAGTTTGATAAAACCCACGTCCGCCTTTGAATGCGCATTATATTATGTTATTATATTATAGGCATTCTCCACTATAAAAAGGGACCTGCTTCTGATATCGTCGTTGTACTAGGTGGTAGGTACAAGATTACAAACGAATTTGTTATTATGTAATATGTAAACCATATAAGATATGTAATGTAAATAATAGTTTCCATACACTAATTTATTTATTTGATGATAACAATACAATTCAATATAGTATTGATTGATTTACGGTAGTTACCTTAGAGTTGGGTTTGGCTGTCAGAGTCGCCCGAGCATATCGCACAGTCTCTTTTGATGCAGCTTGCTTGCTTGCTGGATGCCTTCCCTGGGATTTAGACGCTGAGGTTCTTTCGTCCGTTTTTCACTGGCAGGAGGAGACAGGGCAGCGTCAGATCCTAGAAGTAGGTAGGCGTAGAATCCGACTGCGTCGTCAAGCGATAGAGGCCTGGGCTAGAAGACTTGCGAACGCGCAGTATGGGATAGTATCCATTCAGGCGATACTACCCGTCTTGAATGTGTGGATG
>NC_052126.1:3386574-3475576 GCF_012273895.1 Zerene cesonia | reverse complement strand
AAAAAAGGAAAATTTGTTCTATATTAAAAATCAAATTTAAATATGTTGTATAATGCTGGCAGCCCTATCTATTCTGAATAGATTGAAGCAAGGAGGAAAACGATTGGAGTGTTTTTTCAGGATCCTTAGAAATTTTCAATTTTTCTATCTAAAAAGAGTTGAAGTAACAATGAGTATGAAACAAAATGTAACAATGCAATAATATACTAGCCGTGCGCCCCGGCTACGTCCATGTGGATTTTCTTAAAGATTTAAATATTTTCAAGAGCTATTATTCTAATCCCAATAGATAAACAAAACAAAAAACATTAATATCAGTCTAGCAGATCCGATTTATGAGTCTTAAAACGATATGTATGAGTGCGGGAGTCGAGCTCGCTTCTGTAAGAATTGGGCCAGCTCGGGAAGGTACCGTACCCCCTCCCCCCATAGGAGATTGGCGTAAAGTAGTCTCATGCTAATGCTACTATGTTGTGTTCTGTGAGTAAAGAAGCCGGACGCCCGCTTCCTTTTTTTCAACCTTCCCAGTTCATTCCTTCATTCCCCTTATGTCTTTCTGTGTAGTCCCGTGTAATAAATTTAAAACGGCCAACGCATTTCCATACCTGGTTTTGGCTTGGATTTGGCTCTGCATATGTAGGCGAACAACCAGGTGGCCAAGTCTGCTATTTTAGTAAAACAACAGACCACTACGATTCATTAGCGTCCATTATAATCCATTTATAATTGAATAAAAAAATTGTAATATACAGAAACTTAATCTTAGTTATAACAGTATCGTATATAAATTGCAATTGAGGCAATTTTCAGAGATGCCAAAGAAAATATCTCATGATGTAAGCTTCATGTAAGGATATTTAGTTGCGATTTGGTCAATTGGATCGATCAATTGGATTCGATTGTGTGTAAATGGAACACCATTATATTTAGCATAAGAAAAACAGAAAACCTTAAAAAACCTAAAAATCTGACTCGAAACAATTGAAGTACTTTTAGATTAGCAAGCTTGAAGCCCTTGATACGACGACCGACGACGACCTAACATAAAAAGATTATATTTATAATTTTTCGGGTGTCAGGAGACTGACTGATATGAAGAGAAACTTCCGCAAGGTGCTATGTGACACTTCTGATGTCGTATCCATCATGTCACGGCGATCTCTCACTAAAACTATTCGTAGATGTTTTAATACACCAATTTCGGTGAAATTTCACCGGTATCTCTATAATTCCTTGTTTATAAAATAGCATATTGATTTTTGAGAAATGCGTAATATATTGCTAGGAACAAAAATGTAAGCGAAATTTTGTTTGTTTTTTTCACACGATAAAAATTATAAGAAGGAAGAAAGCTTGCTGAAATGGGTTTAAATCTAGATTGTACGAATGTTTCTTTTCCTCATTACATTTAAAGATAGTGCACTCTTGAAAAGGGATCCTAGACTTATATATTTCATGCAATTTTGTAATAAACAACAATACACAAAATACATTCCCACTTACCATTACAATATATATATACATATTGTAGATAATACTATTTCAATACATTGATGTGGACATGATTATTATCTTTCTGCAAAAACAGTATCAATGGAATAACTGAGATTTTTTACGATCTATAATAAATGTTTTAATTCGTGTAAACTATACCTAGTGTCAAGAAGAGTGACAGAGACAAAGATAGTACCTATCTATTTATCAAGATAAAAAATGATTTCTCTCCGAATTTCATGAACCGCGATGGATATCCACCATGTTCCATTTTGTCTCATATGACAAGCATTAAGCCGCGAGGTTATTTACAAGGAAATAAAAATGTTTTGACGCCATTTTTATAGTACATCTTTGTGGCGGGAATATAAAAATATCTTCGCAAGTTGCGTACGTGTTTTGTTATCCATGTTTATTTGCATAGAATTGAAATTTTACGATATATAAAAATGGGAAAGGCATTGTTGGTTTTTATGCTGTCATATTTGGAGCAGTGATTTTATTTCGCGTGATTATTATGCGTGGAAGGTTATACGTATCTACCAGACATACTTTTGATACAGAGTGCGATGTATTAAACAGTATGTTACGAATTAGCTCTTCGGCTTATCACGTACAGTTTACTACTCAAAACTTTTCTACATTGTGCCTGTGTGGGAGACTTAGTATATTGCGTTGCTAATATATAAAAATCAGTTGAGCTTGGGCCATATAGAAGATACTACAAAGAAAGTCACTGATATCCCTAAGCGGAAGATAACACTCCAAATTCAAAAATGGTACCAAATGACAATGACATCATTTAACCCACGGAGTTATCAAAGAAATATCCAAAAAAAATTGTCCTAATGACTCTTTCGTTCTGATGAACGTCGGTTATAAAGCAAACGTACGTATCGTTTTGTCGTTTATCACATTAGTAGACTAAACAAGATTACATACAAAAACAATTAAGCAGCATTATTTATTTATTTTATAGCCGGTACCTCGTACTAGTTCTGAAACTAGTACGAATTTAAATAACTACAAGTGAGGTACCGACTATAAAATAAAAATTGTCAGCAATTGGAAGGCAGTTCATTGTACATTGTAATAATTCAAATTTACTACTTATATTTCGATTTAGGAACACATTAAATCACTAAAAGATATCTCAATGCATAGATTATCAAATTAATGAGAAAATTAATCGTAATCACCACTAATTATTATGAGATTTAATAATAATTCATATGCGGCATTTCCTCGCTTCACTAACAATTTATGAAGTGCTTAACTCCCACTGGTGTGAGCAAGCGGTTTCAAACATTTATATTATTATCTCAATTTCTATGAAATCCCTTCTAATATTATAAAGGCCAAATTGTATGTCCGTCTGTTTCATCTTCACGTCGAAGCCACACTGATAGATATGGATGAAAATCGTTAAAGAAGTTGATTAATACAATAATCAAGAAAGGACATTGATTACAGAAACCCTATTCATGACTAAGTATTCGGTAAACTCGTCATAAGTACGGGATATTGAGATAAAACAGTTAATTATATGGAACGTAATAAAATCCACACTTTATTAAATACTAGTTCCGCCCCGCGGTTTCACCCGCGTAAGTCCGCATCCCGTAGGAATATCGGGATAAAAAGTTGCCCATATGTTATTCCAGTTGTTCAGCTGTCTAGGTACCAAATTTCATTGCAATCGGTTCAGCAGATTTGCGTGAAAGAGCAACAAGCACACACACATCCTTACAAACTTTCGCATTTATAATATTAGTAGGATTACAACATAACTGAAATAATTGCTTCCTTTTCACGTTCATCAGTTAATCAATCAAAATTTCGAGAACGCAATTTAATTGAATTAACTACTCCTATTTAATTAATCGCAAAGACAACGAAAATCAGTCAACGCGTATTTTGATTATCCATCTATTAACTATACTTTGAAGTAGGAACTTTAATGCTTAATATAGAATCGAGCATACTGTATGAATTGGACCAGATCCCAATGAACATACGAAACACAGTATTATGTCAATGTTACTGTGTTTCGTAAGTTCATTTATTCCTCCTTCCCAGTACTTTTTTATAGTTCTGATCAATTCTTTTCTATATGGATTAAGAAATGAATTGATTGATTTAAACAAAGCTGGCAATAAGACACATTTTGAGTTCGATTTCTAAAATTAATAGCTTATTTAAATCTAATTTCAATTCCGTAATATTTGAGAACCGAAGATATTTTCACGACCGAAAGTTTAGGCAACTAACTCTAAAATATTGCTGTGGACGCCGCAAAATTAATAATCGGATTCTTTGGTAATCAAGTTCGACGAGTTAGATAGGTATTATAAATTTACGTAACGTTAAATTTTATATAATGTATGAGTATACTAATGGCTGAATGGATTTAAAAATAAAGAGTTTTTTGTCGACTCTTATGGAAAGCACGGATATATAGAATCTGTGATACCATAAATGAATAGAAATCGTATAAAATGTGGACTGATGCATAGACCTATATGTTGACTATGGAACGGCTTTTAAAAACTGTTTAATTTTTGCAAAATATTGAAAAATTGTTTTTTATAAATGTACTAGCTGTTGCCCGCAGCTTCGCCCGCGTTGACAAAAAAAATATTTTATAGTACAAACTTTCATCCCCTATTTTATGTGAACTTTCGGCCCGATCCGTCCAGTGGTTTGGGCTGTCCGTTGATAGATCACTATGTCCATCAGTCAGTCATTTTTATATATATACATATCTATAGATATAATAAGCAAAATTACTGTAGTGCATGGTCAATGTTTTCATAAATTGTATTGTTTTAAACCATGTTTTTTATTTTTAAATTGTGCTAGTGAATATTAGTACTATATCTTTTGAAGTACCTTGTCTAAGCCGAATGTTTACGAAACGTGCAATATTAAAAATGTATTAAGTCGCGTACAAACATATGGTTTTAAATAAATACATTTTTTTAAATCCGTTTTTCTCCTTTGCATTCCATCTATCACACTATATATCACACTGATATTACGAGTATAAATGTGAAAGTTTGTTTGTTTGGATGATTGTCCCTCAATCGCGCTGAAACTAGTGAACGGATTTTGATGAATTTTGGTATAGAGACAGGTTGAGAGCAGACTTTTTATCCCGATTAAATATTCCCTTGGGATAAAACAGGTATCTTAATATCGAGTGGGGCGAGCGTAGACTATTAAATAGAAATAATGCTTAAATTTTTTTTTTAAATAGTTTAAATACGAAATCAAACTTCCTTATTATACTTACCTTAAATCTAAGATAAGTTCTTAGATTGCATATTAAACACGAAACGTCGCCTTAAATTGTAATTAACAAATCATACTTTGAAGCCTCGTCTATCAAAATGATTTATTTCTAAATGTACCTGAAGCAAATTTGGCGGTAGATATTTTGTTACCCCATCTGAAGTTAAAGTACAGTTAAAAATAAACTAAAATTTAAGTCAAAGAATACATTCCGTTATTTTTGAAATGATAGGAAGCTGCATTCATTTGTATTAAAGCTATTAATTCAATTATAACGATGAAATGTCTGTACCAAACTTGATAAATCATTAATAAATAATTACCGGGCATTTAGTACGTAGTTCTAAATTGTTTTCTTTTAATTATTTATTAAAAAAAAAAAAATGGTTGCCTGTAAAGTCGGTTTTACGGGCGAAGATTTTACGTGACAACGTTTTTTTCTCGGTAGAATATTTATCGATATGAATATTATTAAATTGCACAATAGGAACAACGAATTGAATGAAAATAAGAATTGCGCAAATTTTAACTATAGAAAATATATTTTGTTTACTAAAAAGACAGAGACAGAGACACAAGCATGCGCCGATTCAATGCGCCTAATTCTCTAGCGCTGCGCGCGCGGCGGACCGATCATAGTTCGGTGACTCATCGTAACGTTACCGGGCGTTACACTTTTTCATGAGTGACTCCGAGCCGCAACCTAATTTAAGACGTTGTCACGTCAAAAGCTTACGCTACTACTTTCGTAGTATACGTACTGATCTGTGGTTTCCCACAGGACAGTTATTTCGCATCATTATTATTATATAGATGTTATATACAATTAATATTATTATGATTTTAAAACGGTTTCTTGCAGGCTCTTTTTCCGAACTGGTGATAATGTCAGAACAGCTATGTTATGACGATTGAAAAATGCTTTTGAAAGTTTAATTGAATAAATAAATGAGAGTATAAAACAAAGATACTCACATTTACTAAGGTTTAATATTAGTTTCGATCAATTCTTCATCTTCGCTGTTTTCCAAAACCCCCGCCTTGCCAAGAGCCTCGTAATCAGCAACGTTGCCTTGTACAACACATCATCACATTTGCATTATAATCTCCGTACAAAGTGCCAAAAGATAAGCATTCGCACGAACGAATCGCAGATCGTATGCGCCAACAGTGATTTGCATATATTACATGAATTTGAACTGCTCCTACACAAAACATACGATATTGTGTACTATCTCGAATGGCGGGAAAACAATTTTGGGAATTGGTAGTGCTAACAATTTGTTATATTTTAACGCAATGCCGAGGTTCTTTGTTACCTTGTAGATACGTAAGTATGTAAATATTTCGTCGATAACTCGTTTGTAGGATTTTGTTTTTCGTCCGGGTAATTTTCTCTCGTATTGTAGATTGCTTCTGAAGAATAATTCAGATTTGTTTATTGTGTTTATTAAATGACTCTTATAGCGTAATTACTTATTATCAATTCCTAAATAGACATAGACATAGACATACATTTATTCACAATCAAATATAGACACAACAATTAACAAAAAAAAGACAAAACACTGAGCATAAAACAGGAAATAAGAAAAAATATATAAAAAGAAAAGATATAATAAAAACTAACTTAGGTTGATATAATATAGATTGACAAATTACATTTTAGATAGATTACTTATTATAAATGATTAAATAGCTCAACTAATTTAGATACTGAAAACCCTAAAAATAGCGAATTCCGTTAAATAACATAAAAATGAACGTAAAAAAAGGCTTATATAATTAGTATGATATATTTTGTATTTCTTGTGTATACAATGAAGAATAAATAAATAATGTGCACATAACACATTTGACAGTTTATATTCCCGCGAGATAGATTATAATGTAACGGTTCTTACAATTTTACGTTGACACATACAAACCAACAACATTTCCTCATCACTTATTCACTTATAAACAACCAACGGGCCAAACTAGTGTTTTTATTCGAAGCCACTAATTGTTTCAAAATTTACTCGGCCATGTCACCTCGGCACATAAATTTATTCTAAACTTCGTACATTTACATGAATAATTACCGTTGCCCCGTCGTTCCTTCATTTGCATTTTGAAATCCTTTAAAAGTGCTTAATATTCTGGACTTTTGTTTTGATATCTTTTAATGTAAATAAGACATTTCGAAACGCTGTTGGAACTTATTGGTTTTCGGTATAATTTATTAAAATTATCATTGTGTGGATACCAAAATGCAAATTGTGTTTACCGGAGAATATGCATTAAAGCTACGTTCAAATAGTTGATAAATTTTCTGAATATTTTAATTGTATAATGGACGAGGATAATTATAAAAGTTACTAGATAAGCAGATTGTTTAAAGCCCCTCAAACAACCCTCTGGCTACGACTATATTTAATACTAGTAATACATAAATTCTCAAGATTATTAACTAGTATTATGTTATCTGTGTTATTAATTACAGGTAGAACATTTTGTTCACATCTAATTAGATAATAAACTAACTTAAATTATAATAGGTATTATTATACGTATTTCTACTACGCCCATAATATATTAAGACTAATTAAATGACATTGAATGCATACCTCACTAGAAAAGCCTAGAATATAAAAGCATAGAATTGCTTTACAGTAAGCAATTCGATTTCCATCAACGACTGGTTACTAGAGCTTATTCAATCTACGCCTATAAAATTGTGACTTTACAAGCAATCGGCTTACGATATTATATTAGATTCGAGGTAAAAACGACTTGAGGTGAAAATCAAATCAATCGGTCCGAGAGGCAAACATTTTCTTATATTATCTGGAATATATTCCAATAGGAACGCTTCCCCGATTGCATAAGCAGGAGGGATTTTGGAATTTTGACGATACATAGAAATTATTGATATATATTTAATGGGAGTATAGTGATTTTTATTTTCATAGTAAACAATTATTAAGTGACTCATTTTATTATGTAGAATTTCCAACAAAGATATCAGATCTAAATTTTGTGAGCCTTGCTCAGTGTACATGGTTTTTTGTATTTTAAATTACATGATATGACAACATTATAAATTACAATTCAACCGCGTTAAAAATATTATAGAATGATTATTACAACAATTTTTCTTCAATTTTGTTTCAGTTTTATGGTCACCTAAATAAAGTATTTCACTTTTTCTTAATTCTTGTAAATTGGTTTATGAATATTTTCGTAAACCATATTATGAATACAATTTTTTCGCATAATTCCCTTTATCACAATTTTTCCCATCATCTTATCCATTGTTTAGGAACCCTGTTATTTATCTCTCGTAAAATATTTGAGAGCCTCGCACAATCTGCCTTTCTTAGCATAATAATAACGCACATGCGTTACATTTTTCCCGCCAACCTTCTTTTATGTCATCGGCATTTTTTATCTGTGATCGTAAATTAAAAATGGCGTTGTATCTTACATATAAATTGTATCTCACTTTTAAATAAGCTTTATTTTAATTAATAAAAAACAAACATTTCTGCAAGAGATTTTTTGATAATTTAATTTGAATGTGGTTTATTGGTTTAAGTTAATTAAAAATAGGTGTGTATTTGTTACATACAACACAGTTTCGTAAAAACAATATCGCAAATACACACATCACAAATAACTTTAAATAATAATTTAAATTCCGAAACTATTCTAACCAAATAAAATAATAGATTAGCTTACTTTTACGTTTTTCACAATTACTGGCTTAATTTTTACATTTTTTATTACTTATTTTGCCATTCACGGTTACACAAACCATCGTAAGAACAGCATGAAAAACAGTTTTAATCAGTATTATAATTAGCACCGAGTTTTTATTTCAAATCTTAGATACTCAAAGAAGGCTCTCGTATTATTTGATGTCTTTGTTTAAAATTAAAATAACTAACGTAACGTCACTAAATGATTATCTGTCATCTTATTACGTACATGAATTTGATATAGACAGCGTTTATGTAAAATATTCATTCATAATAATAACATGTGTTGGTATAAGCGATAGGCGATATACCTAGGTACTATTAATCACTGAGAGGCCTATGTCCAACAGTAGATGGACAAAGGCTGAAGACAGAAGAGAGACTAATCACTACATAGTATATAACACATAGCTTTTCGTCGTCTGTGTGTTAAAATGCTTAGATCTTTATAATTACGCAACAGGTTTTGATGTTTTTTTTTTCAATAGATGGAGTGGTTTAAGATAAGCTTTACATGTATACTTTTATATGTATATATTCTTTGGTGGTGTGGTACTTTCCCGGAGCGAGCTGGCCCAATTCGTGCCGAAGCGTGCTCGACTACCACATTAGAAAGTGTCACAACATCTTTATTATTTCAAATGTCATTAATTTGGGTAAGTAATCCGTAAAAATATCCTCGGTATAGTATTCGCGTTCAATCAAACGCAAGGAAATTATATATCAAGGGCATTTTTTAACAAATAATTGATGGATTTATGTTAAAAGTGTACCAAATATTCGCTTTTAACTTCTAAATGAACCAAACAAACGACTGTAATTGTGTTATTCCCCATCAAGACCGACTCCTTTAATGTTGTACCGTGACACATATTAATTTGCTTTGTTAGTAATTATATACATACATATATATATACGATTTTCGCGAAATTGATGTTCGACAGAAGCGTGTATAATATTGTTTTATGAAACGTGTTTGGTTGTTTGTTACTTTCAAGTTAATTAAGGAAAAACATGCTGTACATTTTTGGTAGTCCTACTAATATTATAAATGCGAAATTTTGTAAGGATGTGTGTATCTTTGTAACTCTTTCACGCTATAACTACTGAACCAATTGCAATGAAATTTGGTACGCAGACAGCTGGATTGCGATAACCTAACTAGGCTAACTAGGCCACTTAGTCCTACGGGATACGGACTCACGCACTTGTAACCGCGAGGCGCAGCTAGTTATTTATAAATAAACTAGCTGTTGCCCGCAGTTTCTCCCGCGCGGTCTTAATAAAGTCCCTATTCTGCCCAGATATCAAGATTCGTGTTTTATCCCAAGGGAGCATTTAATCGGGATAAAAAGTATCCTATCACCCAAGTCAGCTCATACCCTGTCTGCATGTAATCCGTTCAATAATTTCAGCATAATTGACGGTTAAACATCCAAACAATTAAACTTCACATTCATAATATTAGTATGATTCACATGTTATCCCAACGAACAACTCTATTACAATACTATACAAAAGACATAAACAAAAACCGATACGTGCTGGTCATACTCACGAATTCTATTTCCCTGTGCAAGATGTTGATACTAAATTATTAGCGATTCTTTGTGGGATTTGATTTTAAGACTACGTGGATTATTTTTGAGATATCTCCGTAAAAGGTTATATGAAATTTCACGTACTTTATGTATTGGGGTTATTTGTTTATTTAAGGAGGAAGCTTAATAGATATCAAATGGCTAATCAGAAACATGGGCACACGTAATATCATGTCAACTACTACGCAATTAAAGTTTGTAATATAAACTACTAAAGACATAAATATGAAAAATGCCAGCAGTTCAATGCTGAGGTTGTGGACTTCGCCGAAAATCGCGAGCGCCCAATTATACAGAAAATCCCGAAACGCTTTTAAGATAATCAAATAACCTGTAATTAAAATAACGAATTTTTAACACGCTTTCATTAGCTTCATCTGTATGTATGTAATTATGATTTCTAAGTATCCTTAATTGCTTATCGTTGCTAATATTATAAATGCGAAATGGTTTTTGTATGAACGTTTGTCGGTTTTTTATGTTACAGCAAAGCCATTTTATGGAATGATATTTGTGTCACAGGCTTCCTATGAGGGTTTAGACCGTAATCCACCACGCTGGTGTTGGTAGATCTCACATGTCGTCGAACATTTGATTCTTGGACATGCCGTTGCATGTCTCATGATGTTTTCCTTCACCGTTTTAAGCAGTGGTGATGTTATCCATATGTGCAGATAAATTGAAAGATCAATTTATTTCTTGCACGCTCGTCTGGTCTCGAACCCCGATTTATCGATTTTTAAGTCCGAGGTTTTCACTGAGCCACCACTGCATATTTATTTCATTTTTCTTTAATTACGAATGAAAGAATGAAACTTCTTCTTCTTCTAGGTACGGTCTTCCCGAATGAATACTTTATTGTACACACAAAAAGAAAAAAAAACAATAAAAGATACAAATAGCATAGTAGGCGACCGTATTTCTCGTAAAATATAAGTCATCTCTTCCAGGTATCTATAGGTATATTACCAAGTAGGTATATTTATAGGTATAGTAGGTATATTATGTCATAGCCAGTCAAATAAGCAGGTGTAATGTGTACGGAGAGCACGAGTTCACCAATTACTTCCGTTAATCGATGACCTCGCGTCAGCGAGCTGAACTATGCGCAGATAGGGTCGATGCTGCTATGGAGAATTGTAAATTGCATTTCAATTCATATATCCATATATGAAGGATTTACCAAAATGTTTGTACGCGCATAACTTTCATACGAGATTGGTTGAATCTTCGATCCGTTCGTTTTTTGATTGAAAAGGTTTAAAAGTACAAAAATATCTTGAACTTGTCTACTTTGTCTTGTCTACTACAAGAATGTTTAAATCTGTCAAGGGGCGGATCGCTAGTTTTATATTGTTCACAATATTATGTAAAATACAATACTTACATTGGTATTTGACCCAGAAACTTTATTAAAGAAAATGTACAAATTCAGAAGTATTTATTACTAGCTTCCCGCTCGCGGCTTCGCCCGCCTCCGTATTCCTCTTACCTTTTAAACCTTCACTGGACTATTCAGAATGCACCAATACCATGATTATAAAAATCAATTATGCCATTCTCGAGTTTTAGCGAGACTAACGAACAGCAATTGATTTTCATATATAAGATTAAGGATTCAGAGTTATAATTAGGATATTGTTCAAATATAACGTCAAACAAGCTTGTCCAACATTTTGCCCATTCAATCTCAACTCAGCCTATCCAATCACTATATGCAAGGAAGTATTCCTTTACTCTCATAGTCCTGTGGGACGGGATTTTGACGCAACCTGAACGATATCGTATGTCGAATAACTCTGATACAATCCAATTATTAACATGGTACTTTATGTACCATATTATCTAATAATAAAGTCATTCTAAAGTAGTTGTTTTAATTTTCGGTTTAAAGTCGATTATATTTTATTTAAAACAATTGGCGAATTGAAGATAAAAAATTAAAGAGCTATACAATTCTGTACTAGCTAATCATAAATATTACTGTTAATTTAATAATGAAAGCTGAGGAGAAAGTTTAGTATTTTGTGCGCATTTATTTCAGGAACTACTGGACCGAAATTGCTTGTAGTTCGCTAGTAGATCGCTAGTACAAAAGGTTACAAAATCCGTAAATTATAGATTTTTCACAGGTTCGATTTCAGTTTTTTTTTAAATATTCAGTTTGCATTAGTGTGTGTAGCATTTGTTACTCGCAAATGTGAAAGAGCTTCATTTTACTCTGAAGTATCGATATCTTGTAACCGATCATATAACCCATATTTTGCAGTCCATCCGGCTTTCAACAAAAAATCTATTGAATTTTTCCGATGACGTCACTCGTCAGAGGTTCGACACTTTATTGCGATGTAACTCTGCACAAAAACGATTCAGCTTTCTATGCGCTTTATTCACATGGTTGATTAAAAATTCTGAAGTGTGTTTACGACCCGCATCCTTTTCCTCACTCAATTCTTTTCTTATTACTTACTCCTTTAAAGCGGGCAGCGCATTCATATAATATAATGTTCATGGGCGGTGGTGATGGTTTATTTTCAGGTGAACCACTAGCCCACTGAGCTATGACATTAAAGAATTCCTATTTTTAAAACGAATTTTCAAGATCACTTTCGATATGAAAGGCAAGTTTAACTAAAACTTTGAAATAAGGATTATCTATATTTATTAGTGATAACGGTAAATCTATTTTTGTCCATTTGGGAGGTTATTAAACTGTCAAAGTTGAAATATAACAAATTTTATAGATCGCATTAAAATAACATTCATAACGAATGACCGTTTCAAAATTACATTAAATAATTCTCGTTATAATGTTGCATTCACACACGTGCGAACAGCGAGGCGAATAGCGAAGCGAATAACGAACACGAATGTGTAAACAGTGCACCCGCTATTCGATTTGAGATTCGCGTTAAACAAAAAGCATTTTTATTGAATGCAATCAAAAGAAAGACGAATGTGAATAGTCGTCTCCTCTCGTATACGGATGTTTCGTTGAGTAGTAGCAAACGCGAATGTGTAAACGCACCATTATATACGTTTATTTCATTAAATTAAACTTCACAGTTGACACCCCTGACCGCACCACCGCAAGAAACGTGATCAAACCTCCGCACGACCAATCAGTTAGCGCCATTAATTCGACCGATTTATTTGTTAACGTACATCGATACGATTTTAATTGGTCCCGATTGAAATGTAGGCCAATAATTGTATGTAGGTTTCGTTTATTTTTAAAGTCTGAATGAAGTTGGGAGATGTATGGTTTGATTTAAAGTGTTACTAATCAAATAATTTTGTATTCTTCTGCTGTCTAGGCTTCCAAATAGGAGTATTATTTAAGTGTTAACAAAAATGTGCTACGTTCAGTCTATAATTCATCGTATTAAATAAATACCTTCGTTAGTTGGAAGCAAAATTGCGTTATGGAATATATCTGGCAATATTATTATAAAAAAATTGTAATAAAATACGTAGAATTACAAGCTTTGTGTATGATATTTCATACGGGTAGTTTTCATAGAACTGTAACTGCCAAAAGTAATTAATAATCATATTAATATTCTTTAGTATTCTCATAACGAAATGAAAACTCATACAGTGTTTACTCCGTGAAAAATTAATACTCAGTAATAATTTGCTTTGTTTTAACATTTCCGAAAAATTTTCAAAGGAAATTCTGGATCGTGGTAAGTATTGTAAATCTATACAAAGAACAATATTTCAATACAACCGAATTTAAAAAGTCCTAATTTATGATCTCATATACGTAGTCTAAGACTTATTCAACCATAACCTGGTAGCTCGAATACATCTTAGATTTATCCTTCGAAATATACGTCACCTCAAAACTGATCCTTAAAGTGCTCTGTACAGAAGTTATTTTCCTTTGCGATTTCTTGATTTATAGATAGTAAAATTGTGTTCACCGTACATGTGAAATACCCATCGTTCACACATAAGAGGCTATTTATCAAGTTGATTTAGGTGACGACACCTCACATTGAGTGACTATTCCGGTGGTCACAGCTTTGTATAGATTGTCAAAGGAGCTGATAACAGGGCACAATGTAATGGGTTAATCAATGTGTTTTAATAGATTGTTTTGATGTATGAGTTGATGTTTTGGGAGTTATAATCGTGGGAATTGGATATACATCGTTCTGTATATACTTTTGATAACAAAACTCTTTGTTAGTATATATATTTTTATTGTTATACCTTTCGTCCATTCAAAAAATGTTCATTTACTATCCTTTACAATTTGGTCATTTAGGGGGAGTATTCTTTACGGTTCATTTCTGATTTTTAACTGGTATTTATAGGGGTGTAGGAGACGTTTGTAGAAAAGTATTATTTATTGTTACTTCTATTTGCTTTATCAAACTCTTCTTAATTCAACTCAACTTCTTGTATCGAATTAAATTGACTTAGAAATTATAATAGCTTAAATTCTTCATGTGAGTGAAAAACGAATTAGATACCTAAAAATTGGTAACACAATCGAATGGAATATCTTTTCTTACCATTATCCTTACTTTAGATCTAGACTCTAGAGGATACTGATAAAAACTCGAACAAACCTAATAGCTTTTCTAGAAACAAATGTCAATATAGATTTTAATTCCCTATAGTATTCGTATAATGAAAGATAGAGTATGGTATACATAACCTGATATAACTTTTACGTCATAATATGATTATCGAACCTTTTATTTAAGTTAGTTTCAAAACAATGATGAGGAAAGAAGCTTTGTTCTAATATAATACTGTAATATTACGTTAACGTACATTGAAAAATCTTCTACCATCGTCCTGATATAATATTATAATGAAAATTTTGTATATTTAGAGGTGTTTACTGTGAGTGTTTTGAGCAATATATTATGGTACATTCTAAAATATGTTATTGTTTTTTTATATACATAAGTACGATTTAGGCGAATCGCGTTTACCCCAAATCCGTTTTATCAGTTAAATATTTCTTATAAAACTTCGAATATGTAGTAAAAAAACCATCCTATTTTCTCCCTGCAAACGATTGAATTAATATGTAATAATAATAAATAATGAGCTTTGTTATTCATCAATTATTTCTTAATTGAATTTAGGTCTACGCGTTTTAAAATAGAGGACGTCGATTTGTCGGCGAAACTGCTAACATCTTGAACATTTCGGATAAACGAGAGTTTAATGTTTATATCTATTCAATTGGAAAGAAATATAAATAGATATCAAATACAAAAATAGCACCATAAATCCCTTCTATATTTCCTCATTATTACTTCATAGTTTATTTATTTCAGTTCTGTAAAGTTTATGTAAGAGAAAGCAAACTATTTCTGAAGCAATAGCTAGGTTCAAATAAACTTGTGTACTGTAGGACATGAAAACTCTTACGGGACTCGCTCTATTGGAAGCATTGCACTGCAAGCCATAAATGTTGGTACAAACTTGCATTTATATTTTGATGATAAAATAACTTTCAACAGTTAAATTATCATTTCATCATGGGATCTGAATGAGGTATATTGTGGAGTAAATAATAAAATAACCTTATAAATAATAAAATAACTCTTATTAAAATAACGTATTCGTTGCATAGCTAATAGCATTTTCGTTAAGCTAACGCAAGACTGATCTACGCTTATCTAGGATTTGTATAATGGTGTTTATCGATTGACCATTAAAAATATAACGCAAGCTCATTGACATTGATTGATGACAGCTTATGCTATTTATGATTCTGCTTTCACAAAAATTGCAAACTTATGTGTTTAAATTTGCACGAAAGACTCAGGTTCGAGTGCCACCTCATGATCGAAATTTTCAGAATTTTTTTCATTCGTCTATTACATATACGGCAAAAGACGATCCAATTACTTAGGTACTAATATAAATTGTTTTTTTAATTCAAACTGCCCGATATTCTTGCCACGCAATGCACAGTTCATATAAAGTATTGTACCCTCACATATAGTGCTTATGTAGTAATGGTCAGAGATGTTTTCTTTCATAAACCGGACCTCGCAGTTAAAGCTCGCGTTCCTGAGTCTAGATCCGACCATTCACATTTTTATGCAAAGGTACGCTTTGTTAGTGTTTTTTGAAGAAATTGGGAATAGATTTATTTATTTACCAAACATACATTAATTATTTATGCCCTTTTAATAAGCTCGCAAAGGTAATTAATAAAATCACATTAAATGTAGGTATTAAGGGTTTGTAGTAGCCGAAAAAGTTTGGTAAGCGTCTCATGTATGATATACAAATATTAATAATATTATGCAAAATTTGTATACTAGTTTTCCATACGCGGATTCGCTCGCGTAGTGTTGTGTAAATGAGAAGTTTCACCGCCATTAAAAGTAGCATCCTCTCTCTAGCCTTATCAGCCGTGAAGTAAAAGAAAAACAAACTAACAAAACAAACAAAAACTGCAGGGAAGATGTTCTTGAAGATTTATGACATGGCGTTTTGTCAAAATAAGAGCAGCTCTCTTTGCTGTTTATTTTATATATGTAAAGATATTAGCGATGGTGATAATATCGTGTTTAATTAAAAATAATAATTCCCTTGCTTTTATACATAGTAATTCGTAAGGGAATGATTCAATCTTAGCGATCCTAATAACATAACTTGACAAATTATTGTATTGTCACCAATCCTACTAATATTATGAATGCGAAAGTTTGTAAGAATGTGTGTATGTTTGTTTCTCTCACGCAAAAACTACTGAACCAATTGCAAAGAAATTTGGTACGTAGATAGCTAGTTTACTGGAAAAACACATAGACAACTTTTTATCCCGATATTCCTACGGGATACGGACTTACGTGGATGAAACCGCGGGGCGCAGCTAGTACTTGATAAGTGTACAAAGTTGATAAAAACATATTTATTTTTATGTGGAGAATGCTCATGCATACCCACGGCCCGGGGAAAGGCCGTGGGTTATGTCGGACTCCCACTGCCTAGAGAGGCAATGGACCTACCGACTAAACTCCACTGTGTCTCATCTTCCCGCGCCATTCGCCGAGGTCGTGGGAATTCATATGAAATCATCCAGTACCCTGGCTGCGGCCGCCTGCAAACAAGCCCACCATCAGGTTACAAACAGGTTAAAAACCTATTTGACTTTAACTCTGTCCGTTTAATATGAGTTAAAATAAAATCTAAAGGAGTCGCTTACATGCAGGTGAAGCTAATAAAAAGCGTGTTTACAATAAATGCAACAGTCCGTTACGCTAAACCCTAAAATTGATGACCACGTATTTCATACTTACCTCGGGCACCAGTCTCGCACAAATGTTAGTAATAAGCAATAGATTTAACAATATATTGTACAGATACTCACTTGTGATGAGAAAATAAATGAATATATTATTAAATTATTGATTTGAGTTATTGATTTACATACACGTACATACATTCAACAGCTGGTTTTACACTTTGTATCTACAATATCATTAACGCCTTACAAACTAACTATATTTCAGCACCTAACGTGACACCAGCACTTGGCAGCAAAAGTAACGATGCAAATATTATTGCGTTACAGACCAGTAGCAGTTAATGAAATAAATAGCCATGCTGTGTTCAACTGGCAACGACACTCAAATGTTAACGGCTAGGGTTGTCACGTGGAAGTATTGTTTTATTTAAAAAATATCTTCTTTGCACGTTGCATCTATTAAAAGCGATCATAACTTCTTTTAATTCTATTCTTGAACTAATATAAAATGTTGATTATTGTAAGCCTTCTTACAAAAATCGCTATCTTATTAACAACACGATAATGCAAGGTTAAAATTTATATCAATTGAAGAGTATATCGGAAGTACTAATTTGGGATATTATAAAAATGTTATATTATATTTTATAGCATGCTTGTAAATAATATACGCATGACAGGAATCAGAACATCTGTTGACTGATACACATATAATATAATATATTATAATCATAATGTGACAGCCCTAACCTTCCCTTATTTACGAGCTGTTCCAAGAATAGCCCAATGTTTTAACGCTATTATGTGCAGTTATAGTTTTTGAGTTGTGAATTGTGGGCCTAGAACGTAGCCAAATGGCAAATATTATTTCACTCACTGCGCCCTCGGCTTTGCTTGGGTTATCGCAAGTTTTGTGTACGTACTTTACTACATAAATATAAGTGAGTTTATATTATGGAGTAATTTTTTGGCGTATTTTTGCAAATCCTACAAATATTATAAATGCGAAAGTTTGTAAGGATGTGTGTGTGTTTGTTGCTTTCACGCAAATACTACTGAACCAATTGCAATGAAATTTGGTACGTTGATAGCTGGACAACTGGAAGATCTCATCGACAACTTTTTATCCTGATATTCCTACGGGATACTGACTTACGCGGGTGAAACCACGGGGCGCAACTATTCAAGTATAATAATTAAAAATGACAAGCGGATATGCTTGGTGAAATTAAATGATATATTTCACCATGTTATACGTAGCCTATGTCAATAACTATCCTCGTATCTTCCCCAGATATAATATCGCCAAAATAAAATCGCTTCGTTGCAACGTGAAAGAAAGTCAAACAAACACACTTAATCACAATTAAATGAGAAATAAATACAAAATTACATTATTAAATCCACTTTTATTCGAAGTATTAACTCATATTTCATAATGATGCGATTATTTAGAAGCTATTGTTAGCTCGCAAATCCTATTAAGAGTACAATGTGCGACAAAATTGGATGTCATGAAATTAAATTAAACCAAACATTATGTGAAATATAGACTTTGTAATGAGCACTAAAATTAAAATAAGCACCCTCTATATCTAGACTGAATGAAAACCTCTCTTTATGTATGGAATTAAATTCGGCTTTATTTAGCTCGGTATTTGTGTTTAATTCGACTTTAAAAAATGTTTTTACTGCATGGGTTAGATAATCTAAACACTAACAGCACTTTAACTCGATAATGACTGAACGCATTTTAATGATTTTCTTCGTTGGATTTGTCATTGTCTGGATTAGGATAAAAACTGTTAAAAAAATTAAATCTACAAAAATGCTTCCCAGACGGATCCGCGGCGAGCAACTAGTTAAAATAATTGAACATCTGAGTTGCCACCTGTGGATGAAATTATAGTCTTATTATATCACTTTACTAGGGATACGCCCTAGCTTCTTGTAGCTGCAACACAATACGTATAAGGTTTCCTATTCAATCACTCTATCTATTAAAGAAACCCGTATCAAAATCCGTTCCGAAGTTTTAAAGCGCTAAGCATAAATCAGGACCAACAGTGGGTATCGGGAAGCGACTTTGTTTTAACTCGAAAAATAAATGCGAAATTTACTTTGTCTTTTCTTCACGCACAAACCAATTAATTGATCTCAACGAAATTTGGGCAACGGGTCAAGTCGCGGGCAGAAAGCTTGTTAGTAGGGACATGAACTTCCGTCCACGCTACATGCAACAATAATTTCTATTATACGTACATTTTGAGCTAAACTACTTGTATCAAACCAACAATAGCAGGTCTTTATGTATTTCATGTTGAAACGAAGCGAGACCGTTTACCAAAAAATTATAACAAAAGAAAACTCCAAAACACTCGAGACGATTACACTTCACTTACAGCGAAGTTTCCATTCCGTTTCGTGCTTTAATGTCCAAACTTGTTTAAAGTTTCTTTTTCTTCACATTATTAATTAATAGAATTCTCTGCACATTTACTTTTAAGTCCTGCAAACGCGCTGACAGGTGTAGTTACAGAAATAAAAATAAAACCGAGTAATTTCCTGAGCTTTGCGGGTTGGAAATATACGGGGCTGTTCTTGGATGCGAAGGAAACTACGCATTGTCAACTTTCTTTCGTATTTTTACAGAATTGCGGTTAAACATGAGATTTGAATGATGCTGCATTTCGCTAATTAAGTTCTTATTTTGCATTAATTACAATACAGGTTACGAAATAGTACAATAAGGATCTCTTAGTATACAGTTTTTAAGATAAAACGAATCTAACCTAATCCACCACCCGACCAAACCAAAAATGTCTGATTCCAAATTATACCTCGGCACACTGTTACTACTAGGCAGAGGCAAAATACAAAACGCGAATTTGAAGATGGTTGTTTGTTAAAAACCTTTATTTTTTATAGATATTTTCCCGTTCATATAAACTGTAATGCTTATAATGAATGTTTGACATATTTATTCAATATTTAAGGCAAATAATGTTAATATTTAAGCCAAAATGAATTATCCCTTTTATAATAACAGGAAATTTCAATATTAATTGACTGTTTAAATCCATGTGTTTGAAAGATTTCGATATGTAAACAATTCATTAACTGGACTGCCGATAATACTGTATAATTAAATTGTTATTTCTTTCATGCAGTATGTCATTTTTATTAGTTCAACATATTACTGAGCTGGTGGTTTGCCTGATGGTAAGCGATCAGTACCGCCCATGAATAGTCGCAGAGACTCAGACCTCTGAGATTGCGCTGCCCGCTTTTAAGGGATAATGGATAAGGAAAGGATTGATGACTGGAAAGAAGGAATGGACTGGGAAGGGTCAGGAGAAGGAAATAGGCTTCCGGCTCCCCCACTCACCGTACGAAACACAATAGCAAGCTATTATTTCACGCCGGTTTTCTATGGGGATGTGGTACTTCCCCGGTGCGAGCTGGCCCAATACGTGCCGAAGCATACTCGACTCCCACAATAAAATATACTTTGACAAAAATTTTATAAACTACCACCCAAAAATTAAACGAATTTCCTTTTCTACATACTACTTATATATTTAAAGTAATTTATTTCATGTTTATTTCATTGAACCGTTATCAAATTATGATTTCAGAAGAACAAATATTATAGGCACCTGTATTTTCACTCCACCTATTTCAAACTCGTAATAGACGATACAGTTGACAAATAGCTGTGCGAGCGAATTTCAATCATATTCGCTTTATAATAGGACAATTTTTCAATTACCCCAACTTGATTTATGTTGGACGACTTTTCTTGTAAATAAGGACAATATTGTGCTGTTCTTTGTGTTTTTCAGTTTCATTTCGAAATAACTAGAGATATTGTGTCTTTAAATGGGAACTTAAAAGGTTTTTAATGTTTTAAATGATATCAAAATGTGTCGGTGTTTGTTTTTGTGAGATTTATTTCAGTTTCTTAGATTGAAAATTCATATTCTATTAACTATTTACGGTTTGTTATGAATGTGTTGATCGGTAACGAACGGTTCAAATGAAAAAATATTAATGCTAATCAAAAAAGGACAGATTATATTATAACCTTATCACTAATATAATGGATGTATAATATATTAAAATAATGTTTTGTACCGCCGCGCATATTTACCCTTACACATTGATCGTTGAGGATACAGATAATAAATAGTTAACGGATATAATCGATTGATCGATATATAATGTCTAAATACTCGAATTATTAAGTACTACAGTACATTGAACAATAATAAAGTTTATGTGACGAAATTAATATCCGATTTAAATGTAGGATTATTTCTTATTCAAAATGGCCGCCATAAAGATGGACATAAACAGAATACTTACGATACACACAGGCCACTACTTCGTACATCAATAATTGTTGTCAAATTAGAAGAATATCTGATTTATAAATTAATACACGACTACGTACGAAAAGTGGATATACATTGGTTATACACGATCTGCACTATTTGCCAATCAAAGCGTATCCTATCACTTAAGTCAGCTCATATCCTGTTTAGATACCAAGTTTCATCAAAATCTGTTCTGTATTTTCAGCGTGATTGACAGACAAACATCCAAACAAACAGACTTTGAAATTTAAAATATTCTTTTAGTTTATTTTAGTTTCAAGTTATTATAACCCGATTTCATTTTAGATCTATCCATCTTTATTGATCTATCATCTCAGCTTTTCTGGGTGGGTTTAATATTTAGATAAAAGTAAAACATAAAATTGATCATCTCCAATTTTTGTCCAAATAAGTCGTTTTTAGATAAAATAATAAAAATCCATCCACTAACTGTTGTGTTAAGTAGAATAGCGTCTTAAACATTTGTATAAAAGATGCTCATCCTTGCGCCCAAAGAACTTCATAAAGCTCGCTTCCAATTCATCCCCGGCTAAATCACATAAAATGTATTATCGAGTATAAATCCCAACCGTAATGTTAACTTTGTTTATGATCTATAAACTTCCTACTGGGTGTAACTGGTTCATTTTGCGAGTGCTTCCGCCGATAACCGTAATAATTTTATGCGTTCGATTTGTGAATACTTTATGTGATGATTCAATTAGGATAGTCTAGTAAAAGAAAAGTAAACAGCTTATGTTATTGGCGTAATCGGCATCGAGAAGTTTTGGGGTCTTGCGTTTTATTATTTCACATTTTTATGGTTAGGTCGATTCGTAGGCACTTTTTGTTTGCCTCAGTCAGCGAAATCCATAAAATGGAGTCTAGCTCTAGAGTCTAGTTAGGATTTTTGGTCGATATATTTTATTTGAACAATTATTGTTTAATTTATTTTTTCTCCTATATTGAATTCATTATTCTCCAATATGTAATTAAAACCTTTTGTGGAATTGTCTGAAAGTGTCTAGACCGACCTTTTGACTCCTTTCCTCCATCGTTTTCTTCTTCTACCTCCATTTTTATGTTCTTATCCAAAAAATTGTATATCAATCCAATTCGTTTTTAGGCTAGTTTGGCAATTTGTAGCTGACAGCCCGTCTGCTCTTTGAGAAGAATAACAAAATGTGTTTCAACAGAAGCAATAAAAATCACCAAGAGTGCAAAATGTAGAAGCAATCAATTACAACAGGGAAAAATCAATCAATGTACGAGCGACCAAGTATCCCCACATACCTCCAATAAAGACCACTCCTTTAATCTGATTGTCTTGGCTCGAACCCACAGTAAGTTACCGATACTGCAGTCAAGCCAAAACCCTCACTGAGTTTAGACATCAATAAATTTATGTCCCAACTTTTAGTTTAGTGTTCAGTACAGGTCAATACAATCGACATGGGGGAATTTAAATCACAAACTTTTGGACAAACACGGGCGAAATGTAAGGTTATGGGATATTTGTTTTCGGACATTCATTATAAAGGGAATTGTTTGATAAAGGTTGTTATTTCAACTGTTCAACTTGTATATTGTAACAAATATTGCTAAAATGGCTTTGTATTTGTGAGTGATGGTTCTAAGGGCGTGTGTTTCTTAAAAACGAACAACATCATAGCGCAACCTTTATTGTACTCGATATTAAAGACAATTAAATTTTGTATAGTAAGAAGAAAAGAGTGAATTCAATATGAATGAAAATATGAGCAGTGGTGGCTCAGTGGTGAGAAGCTCGGACTTCAAAATCGATAAGTCGGGGTTCGAGACCGGGCGAGCGTGCAGGAAATAAATTGATTTTTCAATTTATCTGCACATGTGGATAACATCACTACTGCTTAAAACGATGAAGGAAAACATCGTGAGGAAACCGGCATTTCCAAGAATCTAAAAGTTATAAACCGTACAGAAAAATTCAACGTAACGGTTTCTTGTGTGGTGACATTATATACATTTTTATCAGCAGGCAAGTTAACATGATAGCGACGGTTGGCACGGTCATAAATTGGATGGTTTAAGACGATTATTGTCGCGATTCCGACTCGCACTTGACCAACTCTAAAAGTATCAGTAAGGCAACATAAACGTAATTGTAAGTTGTGTGATTTAATAATAACAAAAAAAAAACAATAAATTAAAACAACCAAAACTATGCATTGTTAGGTTTCTATAAAAATGGAATGGTTTGATGGCTCAAGAAATGCCAGATTTTATTACTTTCCCATTCGTATGAGTTCATGTCGAAAACATATTAATATTCCTCGATGCTTCTCCATAATGGAATGACCACCAAATAATATTATTAGAAATTACGCAATTCAATATTTATGCTCTGCTGACTGATGTAAAAACAATGTTATTGTCAATAAACTGGAATGTACGTTATTTATTTGTTTGCGGGAGTGATTTAGCTATGGATTTAATTGCGTAGTGAATAACATTATTTATATATTGTTACAGCTAAAACCCGTCCGTTACAACGCGTTTTCCCTGGTTACAACAAATTGTAATAAACGCCTTTGTTGTGAAAACGCGTTCATAACTTGAATAAATAATCTGACGTTTTATCATTTCGTTTTGCTACTATCTCTGCTCTGTTCATGGGCGGTGGTCATCGCTTACCATCAGGCGAACCACCAGCTCAGTTGACCGCTATGACATAAAAAAATTTGGTCCATACTGGTTTATTTTGAGTGGGAAGCGCCCTAAAGTCGATTCGGGTACAGGTATTCATAAACAACCTCACACGCTCGTCATATCCTTTTCTTAACCCTTTTTTATCCAATAAAATTTAAAGTTGGCAATTCGTTTGTAGGCGTGAGGTCTGGAAACGCCTTTACGCCTCTATAAATGTTCATGGGCGGTGGTGCAGTTTACCATCAGGCGACCCACCAGCTCCTTTGCTGACAATGATATAAAAATATATTTCACATCATCATGTTCTTAAGAATCTTAGTAACAACCCTTAACATTCACGCTCATGTTAAATCGTAACAATTAAATTTTAAGAAAGATAAATCTGTTCACGCTAAAATATTCAAATCTTGTTCATAATGAGTAGGTTCTTAATGTGGATCGTTAGCGGGGAACAATGTCTTCTTTACTTTAGTAATTTAAATGATTTGGGTTTATTACGGAGGCGATCCGAGTAATGTCTGATTTGAATAATTTTTGGATGAAGGAAAATTTGGGGGATCACAATTTACGTGGCTCATCGTTTTGGGGTTACGCAATCAATAGGCTGATTGAATTTTGGCATTTTCTCTCTTTTTTGATAGTCATTTAACATTTTAGTATGAATTTATTTTTAGATAATGTTTATTTTTCGTGTTTTATTGTATTGCAGACCTTGTTTGTAATTAAATTGGTAATATGCTTTTTGTGTTTAATTTCGTTGATCACGTAATCTATACTGAAACAACACTATGACGTAAATAAATTGATTTAAGATTTTTCTTTGTGTAACAGCCCTAGCTCTGCGTAGCGCATAAGAACTTCTGCGCTAATGTCATTGTATATATGAAAGGGTGCACATACTGATGGCAAAGGTCGGATTATTGTTACTTATCAGGGGTGTACTCTTGGATTTTTCAATTTATCAAGTCATGCAGACCTAAATAGAAATGTTTTAAAGTAAAAAAGAAGTACGTTCATATTGAAACGTTACCTGCATATTCGACATTTCATAATTTACTGTGTTATTGTATTGGTAGATTTTTAGGTAGGTGCTAATTATTATGTATTGTTTAATTGGTACGAATAGATCATTAATAAAACTGGAATACTCTTCCTTTGTATGTTCATTTAAATTCCGAATTTTGCAAACTAAGTCCATAAATTGTGTTACAATTACTTTTATAAATTCTCTATAGTTTGAACCCCAATTTAGAGCTTATTTAAGTTCAAGGTTATTTAGAATAAGTTTAGCAATACCGCTAAAGTTTGACAACACCCAATTACAAAATGCTAATATTTTTAAAGATAATGACATTACGATTCTTGGAAGTCTGATTGCGTTCAGGATAAGATAAAAGTTTATAAATAAATTCAAATATTTGACAAGGAAATGATTTTATTTAAGAGGCCAAAGCGTTTCTCTTTGTATAATCAACACTATATTAATTTAACCTTCGCTGAAAAGAAACAGACAGTGCAAATATATTTTTTTTATATTATGTAATATTATCAGAAAATCTCAAATTTTTATTTATTTATTTGTTTCAAAACAGAAACAATAGTACAAAATAATACAGACCCTGACCTTCGAACTAGTGGTAGACTGTGTCTCGAAGGCCAGTTTCTTCCCAATCTTTTATCTTTATAAAATTATGAACGCTATTAAGAAATTATTATTTATTAAGTTTCCTTTTTCTTCTCTGGTATTGTGCCCCTATGCTACACTTAAGCTATTCATAGCAAAGCAATAATAAATTTTAATTTGTTTTAAATTAGCGATTTTCAACAACATATTGATGTAGAAAATCGACTACTTGCTACGTTTATTAATATAGATATAAAAAAATCACTGCGAGACTCATCCTTCTAGAAGTTTTGTGTTAAGTTAGATATAATATGTTTTGTGACCTTATAAAATAATTTAGTCAAGGATAAGAGTAGATTAACATTCTGCTAATTTCTTAAGATACGTCGTTAACTTCAAATATAAGAAAACTGCAGAGTTTGATATAAGTAATAAAAAATGTATTCTTAAGAATTATTAATTTCATCAATCATTATAAATAGATGATTATTAATTATTTCTTTTAAACTTCCCAGACTTTGATACGACTCTTTTAGCGATTTTACATATTCTGTTAATTAAAGTCTAGGCAAAGACTACTTATAAATGGATGTCCTTTGAATACATTTAAACGTTATCTGGTAAAAATCGGAGGCGTGGTGAAACAGCATGTTAGACGTTGCTGCCAAGAATAGAAATACCGAATTTTTGTAAACAAATTTTTTGGCTTGAACTTCTCCTTTATCGTGACATTATTTTATCTAGACTCCCGTTTTAGAATGTGTAAAATAGATTTCAAATGTTACTTGTATTTCAGTATCTTATGAATATTTAAATTTCTTTGTTTATTTACTCTATGTTTCTTCTTACATCACCAATTATCTTATATGATTCTACGCATAATATTTTCGTCAAAACAAGAATACTATTTGATTCTAAATCAACAATAGTTTTTTATAAAGACGAGTATATTAACAATATAAATTAGTGTCATTAAACACCCTAACGAAGAAAAAACGTAATCAATTCATTCCTCTATCGTATACTCAAAATAAAGGTTATCTCAAGAGGAGAGTTTAATTCGAGAGTGCGCCATAAATTTCTTCACACGAATTGAATCGCTCTCTGTTGGTCTCCGACGTGGAAACAATCTAGCTGCCAGGATTGGCAACTATAAAAATAACGATTTATTTTTCTTTTTACAATTTCCTCATGTTTCCAGTTGGTCTGGCAGAAATCGCTGTTGCGGGGTGAGGATGGCTTTAATTGATGTTTAAGGTTGTATTATAAAATCGAAGGCTAATTGTTTCTTCTTAAATCTTACTATTCATTTTTATTTACTGTATATGAAGGAAACTTCCTACATAGATTATTAATTTCCCCTTTTATTTCGAATGGCAATATTTATATTGTTTAAGAAATAGTTGTTCACTTTAAAAAAAAAGCTTATAAAACAAAACGTAAAATTTCTACTCATAAAGTTTTCGATCTTTGTCTTGTGTCTTATAGGATAGTTTCAAATATATACATACATTATAATACGACATCGATTAAATAACAGAAACACGTTTTATTAGTGACGTACTTCTATAAAATAAAAGCAAAAAGTGATTTTGGACAGCCCTAATCAGCAGTCTGCAGAATTGTATCGATGCGATGTTCGGTAAAGTAAACGAATTTTTCTTATTTGTATGATGTTAAAGATTTTCCTTTTACTAAGAGTTTTCCGTGGATTTTACATTTTTCGATAATATTTTTGTATATTTCGATATGAGTTATGTAATTCTATTTTCGTGGACTTCTGTATTTATTGAATCTTTCGTGTAAGGAAGGTGTAGGGGTATATTAATACCTTCGAATTCATTTATAATTTTTTAAATATTTGTCCAGATATATCTAGATTTTTATACATTTTTGCTCAATTCACGTATTATATAAACATAACTTAGCTTAAACTGGTTAGAAATCAAAAATATATAATAATAAAAGTATTGGATAGTCCAATAGCCGTTTTATCGAGGAAGACTAGAGGCTACATCACACCAGTTACGTTACAACTAATAACTGGGAGCTCAATAAAAATCTAACAAACGTACAAAAATAAATTTCCTGCCGAAAATAAACAAACTTGCATAAGTCAGATAGTAATAGACAGAGGCGATTGATATAGTTAAATATTTTTTATATATAGTACAGAGGCGCTTCTCTTGACAAAATTAAGCATACTTTCATACGAATATATTCAAGACCCAACAAAGTATTTAAGACAGGACGTTAAAATAAAAGTTCCCTTGTTTTGAACACGTCACACGGGCAATAAATTGAAAACGATTCAAGTTTCCAACTCGAAATTCTGTCATAACGATCTAGGTACGTGACTTCCTGTGACTTGGGTACATGAGATTTTTGCCAAAACAACGGCTCGTATAAATATTGGCGTGTCAAAAGTTTTGTACGCGATTGTACCGGAGCGTGATAAATCATCTGACAATTTTTGAGATATATTTAGCGGATAATTTGAAATATGCAATACGCTGTTTGGTTCTGTTTGGCTGGGCTTTGAGAAGTTATTCAGACGGCGGTTACTGCTTATAAAATGTCATGTCTGAATAAGATAATGATAATTTTCGATGCGTGTAATGAAGATATTAAAGGAATGAGAAAAGATGTTTTGCTTGCGATTGTACAGAATGGGATAATATTTAAAATTTCTAACGGATAATTTGAAATATGTTATAAGTTGCTTTGCTGTGTTTGGATTTTCGTAAGTTGTGTAAGTACATATTTATTTTGAACAAAAAAAACACTATACCACTTTCAAATTGTCAGAACTAGACCAAACGGGACCTTATTCATATGATTTTGACGAATTGACGAATTATCCAGTAATAAGTAATGAGGTAATAAACATATAAAGGTCGAATTGATATCTTTCATTTTTTGTAATCGGTTGAAAATGTATTGTATACTGTATACAGATAATTATCATCTTCAGATCATGTAATGATAGAAATATTAGGGGGATGTTATTGAGTGAAATTACAACGAGTCCTAAATGCTTACTCAGTTAATTAATTAAAATAAAAATCCGTAACGTTACTAATACATTTGATAGAAAAAAGGACTAAAACATGCAATAATGCTAGAATCAACTACATTTTTCACTTGCTCTTATACAGAGTATACGTAAGAAGTATTTTTTTTATTCTGGCGATCCTAATCTTAAGATTATTGTATTGTCATCGAACCTTGATAAGCGTTCATTTTTCAAATTATTAATGAAATCATTTAAAGTGGATCAATACGGGGCCTAAAGGATTCGGTTATATACATACAGGTGAAGCTAAAAAGCATGTTAAAATACTATTTTTACTCAAAAAACAACAAAAGAAAGTCTTAAGACATGATCGCCATTCCTTTACCGACACATCACATGCGCCACTATCTGCCTCCGTCACCGCGTTCATTAAAAGTTAGTTTATTTTTTAATTAAAACTTTTATTTAGCTTCTCGCTAGAACGCCGAAGCCGAATACATTTTTTATTTAACGTATTTGCATAATGTTTCAGAAAAATATATGCAAGTTGGCAATTTCAGTCGTTTGGTGCGCCCAACAAAAGATTCTAGATGCATTTAAAATACTGAGATTTGTTTAAAATTTAAATGAGTTGTTTATTTGCTTTCGCGTTTTATGTAAATTGTAGTCGATTTTTAATTTTCAGGTGGCTTTGAGAGCGGTAAAATTGCCTTTTGCGGAGTGAAAATTTAAAATTTGCCTGAAGCAGTTTTATACAAATAAACTTATGTACAGTAATCAGACAGGATTCACAACATTTACAACTTTCTATTGAAAGTGGATTAACGGTCTTAAAACCAAAATAATGGGAAAAATCATAACGCATATTATCTATTTCACTATACATTTTTAATAGACGTTCCTCAACAAACAAAGGAGGTTATATATTCGATTTTATTTTTTTAGGCCGTGTTACTCGACCACTTCGTGGGTTGTCAACCGATTTATGTGATTCTTTTTATTTTTGATAGGAAATAGAAACTTGAGTGCAAATTTTCCCTCCAAAACCCTCGGAGTTTTTTTTTTAGAAAAGTTTTGTGTATATTCATATTTATATCTTATATTGAATACTTCTTAGTCGTATTTAACGGCAATAAGTAAATATTGAACATAACTAGCTCTCGTTAAGCCCGTCTTTTACTTAAAATAATTAAAGATTAAAATATTTAATTCGTCCAAAAGTAAAGGGATAAAATGAGTAAGGATATAAAAAAATGTCATAGAATTAATTTGGATTAAAACAGAAATCCTTTGCGACGTGCATTTTCGCAGGCCTTGGAGTTTTATATTAATTTCATTCATTTCATTTTAATTTATTACAGCACTCGAGATTTTAATCACGAAATTTTCATGTTTTTCCACCGCTTTAAGATACTATGAAAGCTTGAATATTCAACTGACAATTTATTTTGGAATTATATCACAATTGCTTTTTATTGTGGCCTGACGTTTTTATTTTTGAAGTGTTATTTCAAATGAAGTGTTGAAAAACACTTTATCCTTTCTTTTCGGTGTTTACATGCAACTTTTAATGTGTCAAAAATTTTTTAACGTAAGAGCTTTTAAGGAATATATATACGCATTATTGCAAGAATATGAGAATGCTGAGTAGGTAGGTATATCTGGAAATAGAGATGTATATTTGAAACAAATTTTAAATTTGTGCACTCGAGGTTTTTTTTCAAGATAAAAATTGTCATATTATGAGCTAGCGGTTCGATCTGGCTTTGCCCGCGTACACATATAGCTTTCAAACAAACTCGTCAGCTTTACAATATTGGTATAGATTAAATTATTATATTAAATGAGAAACGTCCTTTAAAAGCAATATTTATAGATTTAACGAAAGTTCTCTAATCGGTTCTTAACAAGATATATAGAATTAAAAAAATATGTTTAAACTTCTACTTAATTCATTCTTAGTACAATGACAGAATAAATTGATACAGTTGCGACGGGATGGCATATTATTACATATATTAATAAAAGCAATAGTTGATCAAGGAGGCTGTATAGATTAATTCTCAAACCCAGTACGACGTATTGGCAGTATTACAATTTGAAGTAATTTAAAGTGGAGTTGGTTGTTCATATCAAAAACACATTTTCCATTCAGTTTTGTAAACTTAATTAATTATATAAAAATTTACACGACAAAATTGAACCGAAAAAAGCTTCCAGGCCCTAGGTATTTCATCTAATAAGTTTCCCTAAAAACATTACATACTTTAAGTTATAATCAAAAGTAAAACACGAAACTCACTGAATACATTTTTATTACCAACCAACTGAACATTTTTGACAAATTCAAAAAGTTCTGTTGTCTGGCACAATGCACTAACATCGAATAAACTTTTATGAAAATCGTCTCTATTTACTGTTTTGCGGCGTATAACGGAACTGTTAAGTATTCTGGTATGTACTGGCTGCAAATACCTATTTTTTTGTATATTTAAAGCATTTTAATGGGTCTTTGTATATTGTTACAGATGCAGTCATTTAGTCGATGGTAAGACAATGACTCTCGTTAAGTAAGCACTGAAACGAATGCCTATTGTTATCAGTCGCTTACGATAAGACAATACGCTATTTAAATACGTTTTTAGATTGTTACGGTGTTTGTTAAGATTTTTCATTTGTTACTCGATGGAAAATGTTTTATATAACGCCAGTAGTAGTCTCTGCTAGTCATATGCTAGTAATATAAATGCGAAAGTGACTCTGTATATCTACCTCACGCCTAAGCCACTGAACCGATATATATGGAGGAAAATGCTACAAATATACCGTGAGATCCAAGAAAGGCCATAGGATAGGTTACATTAGGATTTTATATATTTTCCTTTGACTACGTGGGCGCAAAGCTAGTAATACTTGTTTTAATATGTTTTTATGGAAAATGGTGTGAAGGAGGCCGGAGGCCCGTTTCCTTTTCCTCACCCGTCCTAGCCCATTCCTTCTTTCCAGTCGTTAATCCATTCCTTTTCCCTTGACCCAAAAAGGCGGGCAGCGCATTCGCAGGGGCCCTACCTTTGCGAACGTTCATGGGCGGTGGTGATCGCTTACCATCAGGGGAACCACCAGCTCAGTTGCCTGCTATGACATAAAAAAAAAACAAAAACGTTGAAGTAGGTAGTAACATTAATAAACACTCCTAGATCTACATATTATCGAATTTGATAGCGTATGCTTTGTAGATGTTGGTCCAAACAGTATTATTTGTTTTCGAATTGGGCCTTTATTTTTGTGTACTTTTGATAGGTATTAGCGGCCCGCTATGGTTATCTTTTTACTAGAAAAAAATAATGCTACCAATGCGCAGAAGTTAACGTTAATTTAAAAATATGAAATGTAAACGCATAATTTATTATATGTAAACATGTGTATGTTGAATGATATCAATTGATGAATACATCCGTTGGTACAGGGATATGCTCCTACATATACACAACATTTAATGCTGTAAATGACTATTGAATCTATCAATAAAATAGTCCTGCGTGCTAACGGAATACAAATTATTTCATAAATCAATATCGTGATATTTATATCGTCGATACATAATTTGAAACTATTTAAAATTCAAATCGCTACCCCGATATAATTTCCAACTTAATGCGTCAAGAATTTTAATGTTCGCTGGAATATTTTATCTGAAATTTACATAGAAATGACACGGTTATCGTTTTATAAAATCACATTCGAAAAATAGCGGATATTCGGTAACAGGTTTGGTATTAATTGTTAGTTAAATGAATTGTATTATTGTATTTAAATCAATGTCGCAAAGCCTTCATCATTATATGTAACTAGCGGTCCGCCCCCGCTTTGCCCGTAGTACATATAATATAGCCTTTTAGCCTTCCTCAATAAATGGGCTAACCAACACTGAAAAAAAATTCAAATCGGATCAGTAATTTCTGAGATAAGTACATTCAAACAAACAAAGATAATCAGCTTTATAATATTAGTATAGATAACAGCATTTTTGATATATATTTATTTAGTTACAGAGTTACGACATCGTCTTTGCTTTGTTCCTATGGTATTTAGAAATAAAATCATAGGGTAAAATAACGAACTATCTCACTATTTTATGTATATACGCATTACATAAAGCACACAACATACGTTAAGTTATATAGCTTAGACATGACATGGCATGTTGTTAAATATACAGTACTTTAAATTTTTACTAAATCGCAACTCAGACTATTAATTCATTGAAGTATGTTTATTGTATAAACCTTAACAGCAGATTTTAAACGCGATTTATTCATTATATTATTAAACTCGACGTTACGAATACTTTAAAGCGAGCGTGGTCTCGAAAGGAGACTGATATGAGATTAAAAAAAGTCTTTAACTTCTAAATGTATAATTCTCATGGATTTCAAATTCATGTTACAGTCGGCAATGGAGCTGGTGGGACGCCTAATGGTAAGCGCTACCACCGCCCATGAACATTTGGAGAGGCATAAGGTCCATTGCAGACCTTACGCCTCTACAAATGGATTGCCGACTTTTTGGGAAGGGATTAAGAAAGGATTGGCGATAGGAATAAAGGAAAGGACTGGGAAGGGTAAGCAAAAGGATATGGGCCTCCGGCTGCCCCACTCGCCGAACGAAACACAGCAGAATGCTATTTCACGTCGGTCTTCTGTGGGAGTGTGGTACTTCCTAGATAGATCTCGATATTGTCGAGAGTAAGCTTCCTGATCCTTTGGCTACACTGTTATTATTATATATAATACTAGCTGCGCCCCGCGGTTTCACCCGCGTAAGTCCGCGTCCCGTAGGAATATCGGAATAAAAAGTTGCCTATATGTTACTCCAGTTGTCCAGCTATCTACGTACCAAATTTCATTGCAATCGGTTCAGTTGTTTTTGCGTGAAAGAGCAACAAACACACATACATCCTTACAAACTTTGGCATTTATAATATTAGTAGGTTTTATTTTTTAGTACTTTAGATCAACACATATTTCGTATGCATGATCATTTGTGGCAGTAATTCTTTCACCCTAAGCAACTAATGAATTCTTTACTCCCTCTTGGTTTTCTATATAAACGTCACGCTAACTCACACAACGAAGACGCGTGTGTTTTCACAATCTTAACATGTTATCGCATCTGGGTATCAATGCGTCTAATTGGGCATATAATTTATGCTCGCCACTGACTAATGGCCCTCTTCAGATCGCCAATCTTGCGGTGATTGCTTGATAAACGATAGAAAACTATTTGAGATGTCGTGATTTATTGCGATACTGAGTGATTCTTGAGGTAATTCGTATGGAAAGAGATGGAATCCGTCTAATAAAGTTTTAAGTGCTTATGTTTAATAAACACACATTTCCTTTGTTTGTAAAACTAGTTTAATAGCTATTTTTGGGTGTTTTCACTTCAAATTTGTTTAATTTAATTATTAAATAAATGATTATTATTTGCGCTTCTCTTCATAGAAACGAAAAAGATGACTCCTATTTTTTGAGGGTTTTATTTTAATCAATTGAAAGTATGATGTAATCGTGTTTGTGCTGTAGAATTTTTGTTATTTTTTCCCAGGTCTTTGTGCAAAATTTCATTCAAATTGCTTCAGAGGTTAAGCGTGAAGCGACACAGCGTTTCGCCTTAATATATCAATTTGGATTTCATATAAAGTTCTTCCATATAGTTTACAATTAGTAAATAGTAGATACATCCTTCGTTTAACGCAATTTTGTAATACAACCCTGTTTTTACGGAAAAAAGCAGTTCAAGATAAATTTCAGTACATAAAAGTTGGAACTGCAACAAACCTTCAATAAACATTTGAAGCAAGTTTATTCGAGCTGCACGATATAACTTCATAAGTCAATACTCACGAAAGAAAAACTTTTAAACCCAATAAACAAGATACATTGCTTCGTTACTCTGCATCTTATAGTTACTCAATCATTTTTTGTCCCTCTCCCACTCGGCTAAATGGTGTGTAATCTATTTTTTGTCCCGCTCTGCTATTAGGGTAGCACTTTAAATGCTCGCGAATAGTTTTCTTGTCCATTTTACTTGGCAACTGCTGTGATGTCGATGCTTAAATCGCGATGCACTAAGAATGACTTTACTTCCAAGAAATATGCTTTCAAAGAAGCTATCGTTGAAATTGCTGGATCTAAAGCGAAGATATAACGATGAATTTAAATAATTAAGTCGATATAAATAGACAATTCTTCTGCATGATGAGATACACAATTGAATTTTTAAGTATATTTTTTCTAAATATTGTTTGATAGGGTGAGGAAGTTGTCAATGACGTTCATCACCATCGTCAGAAACAAACGTTCCCACTGCTAGGATACACACCTCCTATGAGGGTTCAAGCCATAATTCATTGCTATAGTATAGAGTAGTGCAAGTATAGATTGGAAAATGTCACTTGTAAATGAAATATTGATTCTTGAACATGTCGATTTCCTCACGATGTTTTCCTTCACCTTATAATGTGTATAGTATATTAAATAATAATATTCAACAAAAGGCTAATCAACTTCAAATTGTCTGACCCACGTTAAATTGAAATGACAGAGTACACGAGAGGTACCAGTTTTCAAACAAAAAAAAAAATTCAATGTCGGTTCACCTAGTATAAAGTAATGAAGTAACAAATACAAAAAATACAGTCGAGTTGTTAGCCTTCTCCTATGTTTGAAGTCGGCTAAAATCCATTAATTCTTGCACGCTTCGTTAAAATTACGGTAAAACTGATTTGAAAAAATTAATATACCATTTACCTTTGAATAAAAAGGTACATAATTTTTTTCTTAGATATAATATCATGACTTTAACAACCATATTCTAAGCCTCATGTATCATAAGTTATGTAAATGAAGCTTCATTAAATCATATTCAAAGCTTATAATCAAATTTAACGACTTAAGAAACAATTAAATAGGTTTATCTTATTAGTGAAGTCTACATCGCAAATTGTTATAATAACTTGTTAACACGCTATCTTAGAAATAGACTGAATATTAGTATTTCTAATTGACTATAACATCGAAAGTAATATTAATATTTTTTAACAAAATGCTATTCCGGTTACAAATAAAGTATCATCAAACTAGGTGAAGCCAGTCGATAATTCTAAACAAAAAAACAGTCGAACTGTAAACCTCTTCGCATTATTGAATAGTTGATAAAAAATGCGAAAGTCTTTCTATCTGTGTGTCTGTTAGGCTTTTGCGACTTAATGGTGGTACCGATTCGAATGAAACACGTTAAGGATCCAATGTCAATTGAACACTTTTATCAAAAACGATGGAGGTTATGAATAATTTTTTTTTCTCGATATATCCATGGAGTATTTTAGAATATAGTGTCCCCTACCAAGGATATCGGTGACATAATAAATTGGACAGAATTTCTTTAATTTTAGAACATAATTGTAAAAAACAGTAATAGTTCTTTTTACTATATTTTTTATTAGTTTGAAATAGAGTTTTTTTTTGTCTTAGTCTTTTAATTTTAGGACTTAGACTAAAGTACAATAGCAAATACACCCAACAGTACATTACTTTTGTGTGCCTAGTGAATTATATAATAAAATGTAGTCTGTATTAGCTTACTTATTGCGATATTTAATTTCTTACTTTATTTCACCGTTATCCATTGTTATATATAAGAACACTAATTGATTGATTGGCATACATTCTCAATACAAACAAAATGGGCGCCAATCAACAGCTCAACTATTCAAAACGAATAAAGAACAAACATTCCTCACAAATCCACTTATAGTTGAAATTTAAACCAAAATAAAGTTGGGGAGGCGGAAGTTAAAAATACGGCGCTTGGAAAATATGCAAAATATATTACGTACAGTAAATCAGTTGTGAAAGAAAAAAGTTAGAACTGCACCTAAAATGGAGTTTTCATTGCAGAGAGAGATTTTTCATAATGCGCGTGTATATAGCGGTGTAAATGCAAACTGGGGCTTAAAACACGTAGGGTTGCCATGTTTGGGGGAAATTTAGGGAAAATATATTTATTTATTCACTTCAATATTTATTTATGTACACGGAACTCATTAAGGTGAATCGAGGTAAAAATGTAAAAGTTTAAATAGACTGGCAACGCACAGCCCAGTTTATAACGTTTACTTACGTAATTATGTACAACATATTTACTGTATACAGTGCATTTCCATAGATCATCATCATTAACTGTGAAAGGAAAACATGGTATATTAAAAAAAAATCTCTACGAATATCAAATATTATTTATTCTATTGCATCAGATTATAATATGTAGACTTATAATTTACTGAAATAAAAATATTTTTTAAGAAGGATCTTTCAAGGCAAAACAGGTACAGGTTTTTACTCTGTGTCTAATTTCATGAATTCCTTATAATTAAAATAAAATTGTATTTAGTGTGAAGTTATATTATACTTCCATATTTTTGAAGACATTAATGACAACTAAAGCGATATTATTATTATTATGTGTCTCCATAATACTCCGGTACCTCCAAAAGGAAAGCACCTGGTCTTTTGGAAGGCCCTTCAGAGAATTTAATGTGTTTATTACTATTGTAATTTATTATCATAAATATTAAAGTTCCCAAAGCTCTAAATTCATAGCCACATACCGTCTTTGTGAGTTACAACGGTAAAGCGGGCAGAGAAACTACTGCGGTGAATTAAATAATGCGAATTTAATCTAGACCTCATTAATCCTCCTCAACCATATGAGGCTTGAATCTTTCATGGGTACATTACTGGGCTCATACTCCTTTCATATTTGTTTACGCGCGCTCATTTTTTGTACAAACTTATAAAATATTGTGGGAATAAAATGGGCTTATGTTTTGAGAAAGTTTTCATGTAGGAGAATCTTTCGTATTTAAATCTAGGTGCGGTATTTTAGTAAACATTTAAATTAACACGTAGGTATTTCATTTTGGAAATATGTACTTTAATTTTTGCTGTATTGGTATGGAAAAGAGTAAAGGTTAACCACATGCTTATGAAAAAAATCGATCGCATACTGAGACTAGGTCGTCTGTAGTATAAAAATAGTGTATATATTATTTAGCAAAAGTATAAGATAAAATAGAACTTCAAAAATACAAATGTGATATCTAATTCTAAGGCACTAACTTTGAAATAATCTTTCGAGTCTGAAACCGATAAAAGAAGTCTTTACTGCTGTCCAATATATCATTATGTAGGGAAAAAATATTGAAAATATACAATGAAGAGTATTTTATCATTTCTGTCAGACGAAAGAGGCATCAATGAATACAACTAATCAATATTTATTTTTAAAAATCAATCCTGATGTTTATCAACGCAAACGGACGTGCCTTCTTTCCTCATTCACTATCGAAAGAGTATCCTGAACATACAATAATAACTAACTGATTGAATTGTACGTCTAATTTAAGCATGGAAACAATAAAAAAGTTTAGCCCGAATAGAGCAGGCGAGTCACGTATTATCTATCAAGTTGGAACGTTTCAAAGGACTTGCCAAGATTGCACTTTTCTTTATCTTATATTGACGTTCTTTATATTAAATATTGTAGTAAATTGTGATAACAAGCGTGTATATATGTTACTGTGATGTTTTAGATCGGTTATAAAGTATTTAAAATAAAATAACGCTATATACTGATATTACAATTTATTAATTATTATATTTATGTAAATTTCTAGTCACTTTTTTATTTCATACTAGATGTATCCGGTGCGCGTTGCTACGCCAACAACTAAAATAAATCTAAGAAAAATTATTTTGTTACTCTGCAGCGCCACCTGGACTTCTCCGTGGAAAAATACATACAAATACCAATTTTCATAATAATCGGTCCAGTAGTTTTTAAATTCATCGACGACATACAGACACACATTCATGTTATTTTATTCATAGCCTACTATTAGAAATCCCAGTTTGTGAAAGAGACAGAGGTAAGTCGTATAGCACCATCACTTTCCAGCACTGGAAATACTCCTTTAAGACAATATAACCTCCCAGGACTTAGGTTGCCATGACATGTGGACCATGCTCCAAAGGTCCAGGGGAGGCCATTGTAGAATGTGCCGTAGCTGTGAAACAAAAGAGAAACAAGACGATGGCTTTATCTTATACTACTGAGAGTATAAGCGCAATAGGATTCAATTTGTATGTATATATTTAAAGAACGTGAATCATATTTTAAAGAGACTAAATTACTAAATTTCAGGTTAGATCTAGGGCACGAAATAACGGTTAAGGAACGAGACGGGCTAGCTAGCACCGGGAGAGTACCACACCCCCACAGAAAACCGGCGTGAAATAGTAGCATGTGAGAGACTCACATTGGAGGTCCATTTCCCTTTCCACACCCCTCCCATCCATACCTTCTTTCCAATTGTTAAACCTTTTCTTAACCCTTTCCCCTTCAAAGCCTTTTAAGGAATAATATCAATAAAGAAATAGATTTTTCGTAAACCGTTATTAGCCTTCTCAACTCATTTATTTTTGGCTGTTCCCTATTTCTGTTTAAGTCCGTGAGTATATAATACTAGACGTGACCATCATAAGGGTATTATACGATACTGTTTTGTTCCGAAAATCTTGTTATTTGTAAAACTCGAAGACTTCTCGTCTGATTCATTATATGTTTTGTTTCTGATAGCTGTAAATAAAGGTTGGTTTGCATATGATATGTCATCATCACTTAAATCTGTCCATACCTGTTTCCACTAAAGGATACAGGCATTCTACGTAGGTTCAGGTTATAATCAACTGTTGGCAGATGTCACATGTTGTCTTCTGTTCTGTCAACTTTGAATTCTTGTACGTGCATTTTCTGAGCATTTTTAACTTCACAATTTCGAGTAAGGGTGATGTGGATAGTGTTTGCTGTTTACTTCTTATTCGCTCGTATGGTCTCAATCTGCCAAATTTTGATGTCAAAGACGTCAAAAATGTCTTAAATAAGATAGATGATCCAGTTTGATACGAAATAAGATCAAAATATTGATTAGAGTTAACCAAAAAGCTTTTGAAAAAGCAAGTACTAAAGTTTCTTACGGTTAACAAAGATTAAATAGTTATACACAAACGTACAGTTTTTATTGATTAGGTATTTATCATTCTAAATTGAGTACACGTTGGTTTCTATATTCGTTTAATGAACCCTCTTTCAACATCTACACTTTATCTTTTATCAATAAAGAAAAACCAAATCCAACGATTTACACAATTACGTTCTTCCTATATAACAAAAGATCCCAATTCAAAATAAAAAACAGACCAAATTTAGGATTCCGTCGTCCTCATCTCCAATTCAGCGGGTTGTAAAAACAATTTCAATCGCTTCAAATTGACGGCCATTCATTAAAATATCTCTCGGAAAATGTTTGAACCTTTTTAAAAATACACAAAAGTTTCAGCACTTAATTTAACTTCCAAGTTTTTTCGAACTGATATAAGGGTAATTGTTTTATCAAGTGTTTCAATTTGAAAAGAGTTTTATGAGGAATAAGGTAGAAAACGTTTAAAAGTTTTATGATTTTAATGAGAATTTCATTTGGGAGTATGCGAGGGAGCAAATTGGATTTTAATATTTATTTAATAATGTACTTTTTGTGTGGGAATTACGTAACTCGTAAAATGTATTGTTTCCGAAATAATATGATGTAGACGATTATAGTTAGATATATGATTTAGTAACAGTGAGGTCAAACGAACAATTGTAGAATTATTATTGGTAACGCCAATATTATTAAAATAGTGAATTAAAATTAAATATTTATTATTTTGTGGTGTAATCCAACTACCCTCCTTACGTCCGAGCACAACCAATCACCGCACGCTTTTAAAGTACTTTTAAGTGACGCATATACGTCACACAGTCTGCATCGATCTTCCGTGACGATCGGATCTCATTAACCGCCGGAGTGCCTTCACGAGGCCTCTAGACATTTCGTGTATAATTCGCATACCGCTAGAGAGCCTTTACGAGGCTTTCTTGTCACCGCATCAATCGAAGAGAACTTTCATAAAGATCGTAACCCGCAACCGCCGGAGAACCTCCACGAGGTTCTCTAGATATCTCAGGCATTGTGCTAGTGTAATCCGCCTTCCCATTTTGTCACGCTGAGCCGTCGCGTGTGTGTGTGTGGAGTGATGGACTGGATCTGGTCCGCCTGGCCCGAGCTGGAGGACCCTTGACCGTGTGGTGCTGTGCCGCGTGCTTGCTTGGACGCTACTCCCTCAGACGAGGTAAGTGCCGTGTGTTCCCGTCTTTTCCTTTTTCACTACACCACATAGATTAAGTTTTACAGTACGCTTAATATCGAAATTAATATATATTGGCGCGACCAATTATTGCACATAACTAAATCTATTTATAGACCTTTTACATTATCTTAAGCTAATAAAGTACATTTCTGCAATTTTTATGCAATATTAATAGAATTCAATTATATTTTTCACTGCGGGCATAGCGTAGATTGAAGCGTAAAATATACGTTCTATTTTTATAAGAAATCCAAACCGATAGTGAAATAACTAATAAAGTATATTAAATTCACCTTTACCTTTAACATGTATATAAATAATCCAATTTCCTATATATGTAGTAGTGAAACAGAAATCTAACACCATCGATATTAATTCGAAAGAAATTCCAATGTGCATTTCCCGCTACGCCCATAGACCGTTCTAGAACAAAGGCTGTGCCATGACGGATTGTGTTTTTCAAAAAACCCTCTGTTAACACAAAGCGTTTTGACGTGGGCCCACCTTTATCGTTTTAAAAGGATTTCATATAGTTTATTGCTGGCTGAGTATTCGTTATAAATTGCTTGCGTTAAATATTATTGTGGAATGCTTTGAGGGTTATGCATTCTACATATTATACTTAGTTGTTCGTCTGTCCTCCTGTCTGTCAAGAACTTTTTCTCCGAAAAGGTATCACTTTTCAAGCTGAAATTAACAGAATATATTTGCATCTATCTTGCCTAAAGACCCAGAAAATTAATTTTTTAGGTCAACGCGATCAACAGCACTTATGTTGAAATTTTGCAATATCATAATATCAAAACCTATATGATACTTCCCGTTGACCTAGAATTATGAAATTTGGCAAGAAGTGTGATCTTACAGTCAATGTAAATGAAAAATCCGAAAAACATAAACACGTCACACAGCTTTGCTTGCGATTGCAAAACCATCATTTGTATGATAGACGGTATAATGTTAAAATTTAATAAAAATATACATTTAACTAAAATTTATACAAAATACTTGAATGTCATAGTTTCTTTTCTTGAAGAAAATAAGCCTATAGGTAAACTCAATCAAAAGATAGAAAGATAAGTCGTGAGAATCAAAATCCATGAGGCTCTTTGCGTTTACCTGTAATAATAGAATTTGACAAATAGCAAGAACATGGCACATGTAAAATTTTAACAAAATTACGATCAAGTGTACGGTTCGAGTTTATAAATAAAATAGTTCACTATTTGATTTATAACAGGTAAGTAGGTAGGGCATAAATAGTAGGCTTCCGTGAAATTGCTTCTCGCGTTCAGCTAATGCATTTTTAATGTAAAACCTGGTTAAAGTCCTAAAATTTATTTACAAACCGCCAAAATAGTGTCCGCAGAATGAGTGAAAGAAAAATTTGTAGTAATCTTTAGTTGTTATCGACACAAAAAGTTTATATCATTGTATATCACCTATACATTTATTTAATCCATTTCTATAAAGTAAGTATGGTAAAAATAAATAAATTTATTTGGAAATCATGTCGACAATACTTATAAAGTAAATATACTTTGCAGTGACATTGATTAAAAAGCGTCAAATTAAAACCTTTTTTACGTCTTTTCGTTAAAACCTTTTTTACGTCTTATTCAAGCAAAACCGTAACAGATAATCTACTAAATAATAACACTTATTTAATTATACTAAATAATAACACTTATAAATAATAACAGTTAGGCAAGAAACGCGGGTTCGAATCCCTGCTCTTGATGAATTTTTTTCAATTTTTACAAAAAAATTCTCAACACTTATATAGCTTAAAAATAACAATCAGATAAACAACTAATAATAGAAGTAACGAAATGCACAGAATTATGTTAACAGCTCGGTAACCACAAGATGGACAGGCCATCTGATAAGCGATCATTTGATAACACTGGCCATTAATGAAAACGAACCACATGCAATCCGAGGCTGTGAAAACTTCCGTATTTTATATGGAAAGCCCTTAGAAGTTAATAAGTATATCACGTACTATATAGGGTGGAAAATTCTTACATACATAAATGCTAAAATGTACTTGGTCTGATTGTTTACACATCGTAGTTGAGCGTGTTTGTGATATGATTGGTTAGGACAAGAAGTTCCTAGTGAGAAGTCTGGACAGCTATATAGGCTGCCATTTCCTCGGTGATATGAAATCTCCATGGGTATTTGCTTTGTCTATGCGAGCGAAGCTTGTCTTTATATATATTATATTAAAGACTAACTTCCCTTAAATAAAAATTTACTAGCTGTTCGCCCTGGCTTCGCCTTATAGCCTATGTCACTCAGTGAAGTTGCAGCTTTTAACGGTGAAAGAATTTTTAAAATCGGTCCAATGATATTTGCGTGAAAACGTTACATACAAAAACGTAAAAGACGAGGGGCATTTTATAATATTTGTGTAGAAAAGAAAGTCGTTCTTGGTATTTATACTACTTTTAACTCAAGAACGTCTGAACGGATTTTAATAGAATCGTTTCCTTTTTGATTATGGCAGTATCTGTTAAAATTTTTAACACTAAAAAGAACATCAATACCGGACGTTGCAGGGGCGAATGGCTAGTCTTATATCATATGATGCAATGTGAAATAAATAACTAATGGACATTATTTTGATGAGTTACAATTACTTCTGTATATCGCTTGTTTATACATACTTTTGATACCTATAGAGCTAAGTGAATTACTCGAAAGACGATCACGTTCAGCATCAGAGCCGACCTCAGATGAGAGATGTTCTCAAAATATCTGTCTTGGGCATTGGGTATTTAGTTGTACTGTAACTATTTAGTAATGTTACGTAGTTATAGTACTGCTGTCTATTGTAATGGTAAATTCAATTACAGGGATGTTAATATTATAATAAATAAGTATTTTATTAATTATTGTTCATTTAATAATGCCAACGACTATAACTGTAATTTAACCAATTTCAAAAAAGGAGCAGGCAGTTCGTTATTCGACTGTATTGTTTTGGTTGTTCCCTCATAACCATACGCACTGGAACTGGGTGAACCGATTTTGATAATTCTTTTTTTATCTAAAAGCAGGTGCAAGCCAAATTTATGGAACCACACTTTCATAAATTAGGTCTTTGAAGGGAATTGAGTTATTTGTTAAATAATTTTTAACTGATGTATTCGATACTTAATAAGTAGTTAAGTAAAATAAAATAATAAAATAAAATAAAAATAGTTTATTTCATTTCCAACTTTACAAAATATGGAGTAGTAGGGACCTCCTAGTAAGTTTAAGAAAAAACCTGTGTCAGGAGGAGTTAAGTAGTAGGTAAAGTCATCGTTTACACTATTATAAAGAGGACACTATTGTATTTTTGTATATTTGTATTGTTTTCACGCAAAAACTTCTAGACCCATTTAAAAAATTCTTACACCATTAGCGAGTTACAACTTCACTGAGTGATATAGGCTGTTAATTTATCATGGGCGAAGCCGGGGTGAACAGCTAGTTTAAAAATAAAAACATTTCATCAGTAGTGTTGTTATATAAAAAACAGGATGATGAACACATATATTAAATATATAAAAGAATATACGAATCTTAAAAAGCTTTCGAATGTTAAACCACGAGTCGATCAAGTAAAGGGCAAAAATAAACTTGCATTTGTGGATTGACCGCCCCCAAAAATAGGAGTAGACAGCTTGTTGGCTTTTCAATTTCCGCATAGCTTTTCATGGATTACTAAATTTATTAACACGCACGCACATAGCTCGGCCGCTCTCTCTATTTTAAGTAACGCTTTAATATTCTTTGTTAGACGGCTTATCTTTGCTAAGGTATATATAGATATTTGTCCAGTGTTTTTTATTATATACACTTATGTTTTTGTTTGTTTTATTGCATGAAAGGGTTTTTTTCATATATTCTGATTTGTCAGTCAATTGTAAATGAAACATATACGGATAAGAAAAAATACGTAGAACATATATTTTTCACTACACCCTTTGATAATATTAAAGTAATTGCAAAAGCATAGCCTACATCTAAGAAGGTACTGAGTCTGTACGGAGGGGACATTTAAATTTATTTAATGCTTCACACCTGCGTGTATAATAATGAAACACAGATTAAACCATCTGGAGTATTAAGAAAATCCTACTAATATTATAAATGCGAAAGTTTGTAAGGATGTGTGTGTGTTTTTGTTGCTCTTTCACGCAAAAACTACTGAACCGATTGCAATGAAATTTGGTACGTAGATAGCTGGACAACTGGAATTACATATAGGCAACTTTTTATCCCGATATTCCTACGGGATACGGACTTTCGCGGGTGAAACCGCGGGGCGCAGCTAGTAACTATATAAGACCTTCAGTTACACGCGGTCTCTTAAATACGTTGAAAAGAGTATATTAATAAGAGTATATACATTCGAGATATTGATTACGGATTCATCCAAAGTTGTTGACTCGGAAAAAAGCGTAAACAAACATGGGTCCAATACACAAAATCCTTTGAAAGGCTTTGTAATGAACAATCAGAACGTTCAGCTTAGAAATTTTATCAATTTGTTCAAATACATTTTAAAAATAGAATTGTTTAGAAAAAAATTGTTTATATGGTTCTAGAATAGGCCCATATCCTTTCCCTTATCCTCCCCAGTCCTTTCCTTTATTCCTATCGCCAATCCTTTCTTTATCCCTTCCCAAAAATTCGGCAATCCGTTTGTAGAGGCATAAGGTCTGCAATGGACCTTATGCAAATCTTCAAATGTTCATGGGCGGTGGTAGCGCTTACCATCAGGCTTCTCACCAGCTCCATTGCCGACTGTAACATAAAAAATCATAAAAAAAGAACTCGCTTTATTCTAAGATGATTTATTATTAAATCTTTACGATATACCTACGGTATACCAACACTTCAGGCTGACTACTTAAAGAAGTAAGCTAATTCATAATCTACATATTAATGAATGCAAATATCGAATACAAAAATCACAAATATATAACATGCTATAAAAAAAATCGGACGTGAAACACGAGATTGTCACGTACAATGTACGAGTAGGTTGTGTGAACATTGCACAAATACAAATGATTTATTATTTAGATTCCTCGACGGTGCATTGACCTCGGATTATGGTATTGTTTAATTTTTAGTTCGGAATACAATTTATGAAAGGAAAATGGTTTTTGAAAAGTTGCGATATTGAGGTTAGATTAATGAGGGAATAATGATAATTTTGCACACCTATACGTATGAAAACAGATCTTGTCGAGGAAGTATTTACACGTTATATGGAATAATTAGTATCAGAAAGGTTTTTCAGATTCTTCATAAGCTCAATACTTACTCAATGCTTTGACATATTTCGATTTACTTTGTAAAAACATATTTTCGATGTTAAAAATTGAACAAATATTTTTGTCTTTTAAATATAGTAAAATTTTTACATACATCGAATTATTATTTACTAGTTGTTACCCGCGGCGTCACTCGCTTGGTTCCCGGGTAAAAAAAATGCTATCTACCAATCCAGTCTATAATCTATCTCTATGCCAAATTTTATACAAACACGATAAGCTGTTTACGCGTGAATAAGTAACAAACATCAATAGATCAACATCCTTACAAACTACGTAATATTAAAACGATATGACTTTGAATGCATGACTTCTTAAGTATTTCATATATTACAAGTATACTCATACTAAAAAAAACTACCACAAAGCGAAACACTGAAAGTTTATAGTACCAAATTTCATTGCAATCGGTTCAGCAGTTTTTGTGTAAAAAAGCAACAAACACACACATCCTTACAAATTTTCGCATTTATAATATTAGTAGGAAGTAGGATAGGATAGTATTAAATACACCTTCAAAACAATCGAAAAATGTATGGAATAATCGACACATTCCTTCCATACATTAGGTACGTTTCAGACAAATTTAAACCAGAACGTGTTTTAAAAACCTATTTCCAAACCATATTTCAAGGATGCAAGCGCACTTCTGCATCTTCTGAAGATATATGTGCACATTTCAGGAGTAACGGCAGTTTAATATTTGAATCGTGTACGTGTATTAAATTTCAAAATGGAGGTGTTTTAAATAATATTTTATAAATTTGTCATGGTGTTTATGAGATTGGCACATGTTTTGATGCGGATTTCTTTTTAATGATTATATATTTTTCTCTTTGCTTATCTAATAGCTAACGTTTATACAGTAAAATATAAACGTTCATCATCATCAGCCTACTATGAGTCCTCTCCTAGAACTCATATGAGGGTTCAGGCCATAATCCACCACGCTGGCCAAGTGCGGGTTAGCAGATGTCACATGACGTCGAACTTTTGATTCTTGGACATGCCGGTTTCCTCACGATGTTTTCCTTCACCATAATAGCAGTGGTGATATTATCCATATGTGCAGATAAATTGAAAAATCAATTAATTTCCAGCACGCTCGCCCGGTCTTGAACCCCGACTTATCGATTTTGAAGTCCTAAGTTCTTACCACTGAGCACTTTTAAAATTAAATATAAATGTTAGCTGTAGAATATTTCAAGACAAACAACTTTTTTATTCATTTATTGACTATAAATTAATGACATTAAAAAGTTCTTAAAAGTAAATTGTGTTCTTTATTTAAAAATTATCGTCATTTTGTATTTAGAACACAACTTTATTTACATATTATGCCACACGAACTATTTGCAAATTTCCCGCAATAATGCGCTACTTCTAACTCCAATATAACAGCAAGCTTTAAATTATAATAGGGTATATAGTTTCAAACTCCCTTAAATAATACGGTACTTAAGATTTGAATTGTGGCCTACATTTAAGCTCTCATTCGGATCCAACTCAAGCTGTATCTCTCATATAGAATATTCGAACAAAAGACGCCTTCAAGACGTTAGAATTGTGAATAATTCTTCGTTTTAAATGGCGATTAACACTCGAACAATTGGTGTTAAAATTCAATGTGAGGAACACTGATATTAATCTGTATAATCTAACCGCCCGCGGCTTCGTCTGGATTGTAAAATGAAAAACACGCAGCAACTGCCCCCGTAGAATTTTCAGATTAGCTTATCCTATATCCTTTATCAGGTCTATACTAAACTATATTCCTACTGAAATAATTCAAATCGGTTAAATAAATTAATGTTTGAGTATATTACAATACATACAACTGTAACAAAATTCGTAAATCCTAATCATAATAGTACCTTAATTGTAATAGTGATTCGAAGAGACAAATTTTAGTGTTGCCAATGAAACTGTCCCATGACACAAGCTTCCTATAGCAATTAAGCTGCGATTATATTGTATTCGATTATGCTAACACCATTGTATATATTAAGCAGACTATCAAATCTTCCAAATCATTCTGATACGAAAGAATCGAGACACAATTGAAGTATTTGTAAGTTAGACTCGGGCCCAGAACAATACTATGAAAATTCGTATGACACTGGTGTCAAGGTTCAGACGTATTGAATTCGTATCGATATTCACCAGCACACAAATAACAATCCATTAGACGCTTAAACATTGCAGCGCTTCCCTACATTAATCTCCATTTAATACCGCTTAAACGAATGAAGAATAATAAAACCCTATCTTTTGTTTGATAGCGTTTCAGAAGATTCGAAGGTCTCATCAAATACTTGAATGCTATAACTGTCAGGCGTAGTACAGTCGTGACAAAAATACGTTCCGCTAGATGTATAGAATAGGCGTTGCGTACTGTCAAGCGCAAAATCGCTTTGGAAGTTGACACGCGTAAACAACCGTTGACGTGTCGAACGCCCACTCCACTTTAATAGCGCTCGTATGTATTGCTCGTATATATTTTTCTGTTATTTTATTTCAAGCTAAGTAGGTAATTTTAAATGCGCTTGTGAGTAAACTCGACTACTAGAGTAACTACTAGTTGTAATGATATTACTGTAAATGTTTTAAGAAAGCAATTCAGATTCTCCGCAGCATTTTCTGTTATATATATTATATATATTCAGGTAAATCGGTAACAGGAAGGATATATATTTTCAGGTAAATTACAACCGTTTTATCATATCCTGCAATGTAGGTTTATTAAGAACATAGTAAAAAGTTTCTGTTAAATGTTTAGACAAATAATTAAAAAAGATATCGCTGAATAAATAACAAAATCATAATTGAAAATACTAAGAGAACAAAATCAAATTATGTCTGACTTGTTTTTATTTTAAATTTATTTGTACGTATTGTAGATTGTAATGATAGTAAGTTTGTATCATTTTTTTTTAATATTGGCACAGATAAACCTACAAATTTGATGCTCTTTCACGCAAAAACTACTGAACCGATTACAATGAAATTTGGTACACAGACAGCTGGACAACTGCAATAACATATAGGCACCTTTTTCATCCGCTATTCTTACGGGATACGGACTTACACGGGTGAAACCGCGGCGCAGCTAGTATAATAATAGTACTCTCTGCGCGTATCTTATAGTCCATACAAGAGAGAATACATATAAAAACAACACTTAAATACACAATATTCTCCTTTGATGTTAATAGCCCAGCAATATTTGAGGTAACAGTACTCTGTGACTGTACTAAGAAAGCGACCCACTTCCAACGGTTCCAACAGCAATGTTAACTAAATATTAAGCTTGAATAAACCTTTTACTGTAAGGGATATGTAACTAGCATAGTTTAAACACACCTTTGTACCTTGTGATGGATTCGCATTTCTAGAAATGGATCTTGGGCTCGTAGATGGCTAATGTTTAATTATATAAGCACTCAATAATTCAAATAAAGGGTTTCTAACAAATTTATACAAAGCCTATCAAGACATCAGTCACAACAAAAAACTTTGATGAGGAAGTTTTGAATATCTGATTCACATTTTTGATAAAATATAAATTTAAAAAGAATTTAAAAAATTTATTAGATTAGATAGAAATAAGTATATTATACAACAACAAAGCTACTTTCCACTATTGAATTAATTTTATTAATTTAATTATTTGCATGTTAAACCTGTTCTCAAATTATAAAGAAATCTTTGTTAGTGTTATTATCGTTATCCTTAATTCAGTATTGTAATTGTAAATTAACTCCGCATTGTTAGGAAATGTTGTTTAAAGTTTTTCAATAAGACTACGAAGAGGTAGGTTGGATGTTTGAGTTCAAAGAAATATTCCGAGTACAGACAGCAAATAATATAATCGAAGAACTAACATTTTTCTTTGCATCAAAGAAAGATGTATGACTTTTAAGAAATAAAAGGTTAATTAGATTTTATAAATACTGAATGTTCAACTTCATTGCATTATTAATGTACTGTGTATCATTGAGTTTATACGAGTATATACCTAATAAGTATTGTAGCTAATAATAATGATTTCTGTATTGATGGATAGTGGTCTTAAATAAATTTTAGAGCAGAATCTGATTATGCATGATACAATGTGAAAGCAAAAATTTTAAATTTAATACATAACGGATTAATGCATTCTTAGTGTCTGCTTTTTGTTATGGTATTGCGTTTAATTGCTTCTTATTTGATATAAAAATAACGAAGTCTTTACCTATAGGTATATTATTTTTTGATCTTCCCGTGCGCTTACCGTTATTTTGCTTATTTACCGTACGAATCGATAATAATTTTTATTTTACTATGTCGTTTGTGAAATTGCACACAAATGTCCACCTTATAACTCATTTAAGAGAATATAAAGCGTGTGACTTATTTTCCCAAATACAAACAATATGATCTATGTCTATTATCACTTGGTAACTGTAAATAATATGCAGTTTACATCTATTTCTCCGATCAATTTTTGACTGAATGTCTACGTCTTAAGAAGCGTTGAGTGAGCCGTTTATATGGAAAACAAGAATTATATTGAGGAAATGAAAAATTCGACTGCCAACTTAATATTTAGAGAAAAATAGGCGAAAATTTATCACGCTTTGAATAGGTTTTTAACCGGTACGAAGTCATATTATTAACTCTAAATATAGATTATTGAATTCAAATATTGTTCTAATTATTTTCTGTCTGTACCGATTCCGTTTAATTATTTCAGTAATGCGGATAAATGCGGAAAGTTCGGCCATCTTAACCCTTGTCGATTCAAAAGTTTCGAGGTGATTGCCCGTGTTCAGAGGTGTTTTAATGCGGAATTAGATGTTAAATTAATGAGTCGAGACTTAAATATATTAGAACAAGGCATGATTAGTTATATCAATCTGTTTAGGCCGAAAAGTAATGAATTGGCTGTGTTTGAAAATATTTGTTTGTCTAAGAAAGTTGTAAGTGATATTGATGATTTATTTATCTTTCACTCTTTCGATAGAAAAACACGTTATTTGCTGAGTTCACTGAGGTAAATGTCATAAGAAAGGAGATACCTTCCTCCTATCATGCTACTCGTCGATTTGAAAATTGTTGTAGACTTTATAGAATTAGGGATTCGCCAATAAAAGTAGAAAATTTCCATTCATCATATTAAATGTATACAACTAAATTGTGTACATAAATTGGGCTTCAAAATCGATAAGTCGGGGTTCGAGACCAGGTAAACACGCAAGAAATAAATTGATGTTTCAATTTATCTACACATTTGGATAACATCACCACATCACTCCTCGAAACAGTGAACGAAAACATCGTGAGGAAACCGGCATGTCGGAGAATTAAAAGCTCGATGACGTATAACATTTGCTAACTTGGCCATCGTCATGGGTTATGGCCTGAACCCTCATAGGAGGCCACTGCTAGGTAACAGCCTAGCAGTGGGTACATATATGGGCTGATGATGATGATTATTTGTGTATTGAGCAATAAAGTCAATACATAAATATTTAATATTCAAATTATATTAAGTGAACATTTCTATCCGTAACTGCGCCTAGTCTCAAAGTCAGAGTAAAATATCACACAATACCCTAACCCGATATAATGGTTCATATATCTATAATTGCTATCAATGTTCTAAGAAGAGCTGAGCACACAAATGTAAGTTAGTCTTAAAAGTAAATGAACTCGGAGAAGGGGGCAAACATCTTCAGAAAGCTTATTTTCTCTCACCAAAGGCTATTGTGTATAACTCACAAAGGTCTCATTAGAGACTACACTACATTTGCTCCGAGACACTTTTGATAACTCACTTGTTTTAAAAACTTCTGCAAACCTTTTTTCTCCGCCCTTGTAGTCTCCGAGTCTCAAAGAAGTCAGGTTTTTCTTTTAAAACTTTCAGCTCGCTTTTATCAGTGATCAAGACTGTATTAACTTGGAATTCTCGGATGGTCTAATCTTTGCTTGATGAGAAGTGTTTTTATAAATTGATTTAATCATTTATTTCCAATTTCAAAACTATTGTTACGCGAAACTTTAATTGCTGAATCGGTACGTTTCTATGAGACATTTAAAGTATTAAGATTTAATTATATTTAATAATATATGGAAGAATAGCTAATATTGCACAAAAAACTCAGATGGAGTGAAAATTTATGCGTGAATTGAAACATAGAAACCGAAGCCACAAGAGATTAGCCGGTTCAAAGTATAAATCAATTTTCAGCACACAACTGAACAAAATGAACATTATGTCCTCCTAGTTTTAGAGAACATAATCTATACATACAAAGAAAGTGGTGTTAGTTATACTATTTATAACTCAAGAACGGATTTATCGATTTGGCTAAAAATTTGCGCAGAGGTTGCTTAGTACTTGGAGTCCGACAGTTATTGTCCCGGAAATCCCACGAATACGGGAAGATGCGACGAGAGACGCGTGTCTATCTTTGCTGCGACTAGCGGGCAAAGCCGCGGGTGGAAAGCTAGTCGTTTAATAAAAAACGATGGGAACACGAAAATATAGGCGACACATAAACATCTATTTTAAACGAGATAACTTCATTATGAAGTGGAGGGAAATTATGTATATTATAAGTGTATTAGCAAAAGGTACACCCGTTCCTAGATAATCTACTAACTAATTGGAACCCTAATTTTAATAATTTCAGAGGGTCGACGATAGTCAAAAGCATTTTGAAGCTCTTAGGAACAGACTCGGATCTTTACTTTGATAAAATATTTTTAATTTGAATATTTAATATAGAATTTCGGATAATAATTTATGTATGTTATTTTCAATGGTTTTTGAAATTTTTAATCTTAGTAGAATATTTAAGAGAGAAGTCAGGGATAGGTCTTAAATTGGCCATAGAATTGAAGAAATTCACCTATTGTACTCGTAGGCAGATTTGCAGTAGAATAAATGTAATAATGGTAAAAAAATATATATCAAAACAATAGTATACAGTTGGGAAATTATTAAATCCTCGCCATCCTAATCAGGATAAAAAAACATCCTATTATCCTGATTGAAATTATTGTCTTCTCATCGATCCATGACAAATTTACAAAGTTGAATTTAAATCTGACATTTTAACATCTGACAACAAAATTAAGTCTATAGGAGTCGGGTACAAACATGCAGGAGAAGCCAAATAAAGTTTGTTAAGAAGGTCTGATTGTAAGATTTAATATAACTAAGAGTGGTCGAACCGTTTGCAGTTTCGGTTTCGGTTCGGTTTCGGATCCGTGATTTGCAATCACCACATTATATCAAATCACAGCTTGCAAATATAATCGAAAAGTAACGACAATCCGCCTGCTATAAAGCGCTATGTGAACGTATTTGCGTGCCTTTCTGTCTGTTACAAAATAACAGTTTATGTGGATTGGCGGTATGCCAGGCGATGTGCTTTGTATCAGACAGGGTCGCACTTTGCTAGATGAGGTTTTTGTGGGAAGTTGTAGCGGGCAGCATTAAAAATCGGAGGTCTTATTAATATAATTGAAATATGTACTTTAAATCTATAGCAATTGGGTGCTTATTGAAGTGGGCTTAAAGGATATATTATCATGAGGAAATGTTATTTCTACTTCAAGAAATTCAGTTTCTTAAGTGAGTACTGTTGCAAGTCACGAGAGATATACGGTTTTTGATTAAATTAATGTGTAGATCTTAAATTTAATTCTATCAACTGGCAAATGAATGAAGATTATATTGTAATTGTTTTATTTTATAAATATGTATTTTAATATAAGATTTAGAAATCAGTACAACAATTGAAATGAAATTTATTAATTGCTTTATTAAAGGTTTAATTAAAATTCATATGACATTTTTGGTTCTTGAGAAAAGTTTATTTGGCGTTTAGGGAGATTGATTTTTGTTAATATACTATAAAACTGAAGAGTTTGTTTACTTGATTATTAACGTATTAATCTCAGAATTACTGGATGGATTTCAAAAAAATATTTCACAGCAGAATAAGTACGTGATTACTCTTGATTGAAGATCCCTTAATTATGTAGGCTATGTTATATGAATCAGGGGCTAAATCAGGGCGAATCGCTATTTAGTATATAATTATTGATATATGTTAATATACAGTAGTAATAGTAATCAAAGATATTGGTAGAATAATCGCCGTTCCATAGACCATACGCAAAAACTAACGCAGCCCTAATTTGAGAGCGGGCTAGCACAGAATTTATTTTTTCGGTCGCCCATACGCATTCTCCATATTTACCACACGTTCCCAAGCTCTGGTGAATGTAATAGATTCTGTATTTTACTGAGGATTTTGTTTAAATCCATTACGGCTTTTAGCTTTCGGAAAGATGTTGTAAATGTTGTAGTATTGGTCTAAATATAAAATATTCGAAGTTTATACACGGTTTATTAATGTTTGTGCTAGGTTTTAATTGCTCTATAGAGATACGATTACTTATTGCCGCTCAAATATTAATAAATAAATAATCCACGATTGTAATTACAAAATTTAGTTAAGTGCGAGTCGGACTTGCGACATTAAGGGTTCCGTATATATAAAGATAGATTAAATTAATATCATACTATGGATAAATTTGATATTATATTGCAACACCCATAGGTAAACAATATCCGAACAATTTACCGCCTCCTTAATAGTTTTTTATAACGAAACTCAGAGACAAGGCTCTCTTAATCTAGAGAAGGCCATCTAGATTGTTCACCGAGGCCATGTCAAGAGTCAACCCTGCTAAGTACTCTTCATAAATAGATGTATATCTGTGATGTAAAATATATTCTAATATTATAGGCATAAGGATTTCCTATCGAGCTGTAAGATTATCGATCTTTCTAGAATACGCAATTGGTTTTTGAGGGATACAAAATGCTTTTCCTATATTTCGTTATATTTTATGTTCCTAGTTAAATTTTAGTTCCATGTTGATCTAATCTGTATTATTTTACTTTCGCCTATTATGAATAATTGTTAGAAAGTAATTGATGAGTATTATTTAACATTTTATTTTATTTTCCTCTGTGTTGAGTTCTTCTTTCAACCATTTATAGTTTTCGATTAAAAGTCTATATCCTTTTTTACTGTTTGGATACTATTTTAATTATATTGCGATTAGATTCACTACGTTATATTGCTACGTTTATTTTGCTTACTGAAATCTTAATTTAACAGTCTCCACGTGACCACGCTGTAAAGTGTTCGAAACGTCGGATTAATAATAATATAATATAATGAATAAATCGCGTTTAAAATCCGTTAAAAAGTTTTTAATTCTAAATCTTACTTTAATTTATATGAGTGATATATTTTGCTCAAAACTATACGCAAATAAAATAGCGGAGCATTCATTTGAACTACATTGTTACATGAATGAAAAGTGAGATAACGTAACTCTAAATAAACGGCCAGGAATCGCTGATCCAGTACTATCAAGAGAACACACGCTTCTAGTCTCTGCAGACTCCATTACTGATATTACTTACTTTGTTCTAAGTCTACTAGTTAATTTGACAGAGCTGAGTTTTTGTATTCAATCGTGGAGAGGGATTTACTGCACGCTGCCATTGTTGGTTTTTTAATAACTTTGGAATTCGCGTTTTAAACAATTTAAATTAATATGTTATTTTGTATTTCAAAATACTTTATACTAAATTTAGGTATGTGGTATTTTCTTGTATTTGATTTTATGATAATGTTATTATACAATAAAAGAAGATGAAAAAGATATTTAACGTATTTTAAACGTGATTTATTGATTAAATCTATCATGGGTTTTTTTTTCACCCGAAATTTTCGTTTTTAATATATTATACTTGTTTTATTTTTATTCAATTATCTATTTTCTGGTATTTTAATGGCTGAATAAGGCAGGATATAAGAAACAATCGAGTAGCATAGCAGTATTATTCTTTGTTCTATCGTCCTTTTATCATATAAGTAGTATGATCAAGATTTTTTTTAATAAGAAAGCATTGTTTAGATACGTGAATACGTTATGGAGTTGGGTTATTCACTTTTTATACTAAAAGCTTTTCGCTTGTTCGTTGAAATCTTCTGGACTTGTGTATACAAAATTATATAATAAAAGACACGTTTCATATACTAACAATTGAAAACATATTTATGGAACGAAGTAGTTTTTGGCAAATTCTCATCGTAATGTTCAATACTTTCATACATTCATATTTGAAATAATCAAATATTCCGCCGAATGTAAACAACAGAGCCGTCGCCGAGACGCGACAATCATCCTAAAATCGTGGCTTGAATTTACTCAGTCTATTTTTAAATTCAATGTATTTTCTTTTTGTTTGCAAAGTTCATTTTAGCTGGAAATTCTATGACCATACAGATCAGAGGCAGGATTATACACAACTTATATAGTGGGACTCCTCAAGTGACGAGGATTCGATACGGGATGAGGATGCAAGAGATGAACCAATTTCTAAATTTATCGGCCCATTATACACATCACCACTACTCAAAGCGGTGAAGATACCGTGAGGTAACCGGCATGTCCAAGAATCAAAAGTTTGACGACTCCCACTTGGCCAGCGTGGCGAATTATGGACTGAACCCTCATGGGAGACCTGTGTACCTGCAATGGGAACATATATGGGCTAATGATGATGAAGCAAAATTTGTAATACGCAGTATATAAACCTAACATTTGTATAAAGTCTGACCATATAAAACTACTATATTCTTTTATATTTCTAGTTAATTATATCAGTTATTCATAAAGTATAAATAGGGTTCAGATTCTAGCTCATATAATAAATAAACTAGCTTCTACATTCCCTATTGACCTATTTAAAATTAATTATGATGTATTGATGAAAATAAAGTTAGTTCAAAGACTTCATTGACGTGGAACTGCACAATTACAAAACATACCTAATACCATTTAATGTTATATAAGACTAAATAAGCTATTTAATATTAACACTTAATCTTTTATTTTCAACGTTCTTGTATAATTTCTACGTTTTGTAACAAACCCATTGAAACATAATGTGGAGCGTGAGTGAAATATATTTATTTTCAGAAAACATACTATTTTAGAGCTTCATCTTTATCAGTCTTTTATCTTGAAAATTATTTATTCCTTTTAAGCTGCCCAGTTACCAGCAAAGCTTAAACTTATATATTAAAGGAAATAACATTTTTAGATACATTTAAAATTTCATTAAATATTCATTAGATTATCTTAAAAACGAACTTTAATTTGTTATACAACCTTCCGAAATAACATTTAGTGTGAGAGTGCCCAGGCGCAATTTGTACCGAAGCGAGCTCCTGCCTGCTCCTCGCCTGGACAATGGGCAATGTACCACAACCCCACGAAAGATACGAATGAAATAGTAGTATGTACTATGTTTCGTACGACGACTAGAGTGCTGGAGACCTGAGTCCGTATCCTTACCCTTCCCACTTGTTTCCTTTATTCCTTTCCTATTTATTTTCCTAAAAACCTGGCAATCCATTCTCGGACGCTTATTTAGCAGTTTTATTGAGATACATCCCGTGCATTGCTTATCGATTACTAGATAAGTAATATCCTTTGCATTATTTTTCTTTAAATCCAAGTGTTTCAAAGATATATAAATTATGTATTGGTACTTAATATACTTGAATTCACAGAAACAATTATAGTTACATTCGTTTTATAGCGTTGCCAAAGCCGAAAATCCTTTTAAAGGCAAAGAAAACAAAACTATAGTTTACACGGGCGAAACAGCATTTCGAAATGTTCCCGCTTTTGCGCAGTTGTTTAATGTAACGAGGTCTTAACGAATGCGTTGCGGTTTAAATCGACTAGGGTCGGTTGTTTAAAGAATGGTCGTAACCACGGTGTTTTAAAATTGGGAATTTTTAAAATTTCATTGCCCGAACGCTGCGGGTTGTTTATTTTATGGCAATGTGCGTTTTACTGAGTAATTAATGTTAGCATTTCATTATCATCATCATCGCGGTCGATGTAATTTTGTCGGATTGCTCCTATGTTGATTGTACTAAGAAAATATACAACTTCTATGGGCATTGTCAAAAAAAAAATGATCAAAGATTAGATTTTATGATGCAATTTTTTATTGAAAATGAAGAACAGTCGTTAAACATTTCTTACCAGTATCAATTCTTACGATTCTAAGCTCCAATAAAATAACATTTTATTTTTTTTTTTATGGCAGGGCAAGCAAAGGAGCAGGTGGGCCACCTGATGCAATACTTGTTTTACAAATGTACATACCGATTTCTTTTATCATACGCAAACGACTATAGCATAAAATGTTTTCTTATAAATGACAAAAATGTAAAGGAAACTAAATCTCATTAATTCGTTGGTGATATCGACTTATATTCAATTATAATATAAAGTTTGTTGTTTGTACGCGGAGCTCAGAAACTACTGGACTGATTACAAATTCACTTTTGAACATATCTACATAAAAGTTAAAATCAGTACAGTAAGACCATATACATAATCATCCCTGAGTGCTATGCGAAGTCAGGAAACTGAAGTGGAAAAGTAAAAATCAATGAGTCTTCTTAATGCCTATTTATTTAGTACCTACTAGCTTCCGCCCACTTCTTTGCCCGCGTGCAATCAGGTCATTAACAAATGATTTAGTGACTGTACAATCCTGTTTTATCCCAAACAGCATTTAATCGGTATAAAAAGTATCCTATCACCCAAGTTCGCTTATACGTTGCCTGTATACTAAATTTCATCAAAATCAGTGAGATCGGCGGACAAACATGCAAACCAACAAACACAACAACACAAACACTTACAATATTAGTATGGTTTACATACTTTATTTTTAATTCGAAGATTCTAGTTACTCAATTCCTTGTACTAGGCATCTACTCCTATCTATTTGATATTTCTCACCGTAGAAAATATTTTATAATTTACAAATAAATGATATAACTCATTTGTCGCGGAAAAATCGAACTATTCACCCATTGAATAAAGGTCAAAATACGACACACGTGGAAATTGAAATCTGTGCTTTACTTCGACATCTCATTCGATTGCATTACTAGCGGCTTGAACATAAATTGCGACCACTGCCATTTATTTAGTTCTTGATACGATTCACTACACTAAAAACAATTTATTTTGCGGGAGACTTTATTAAAGTTGCCGTAAAAATCGTAGGGTCAAAGGCGAATAGCTGATTTAGGTTTATGGTTGAGATAAACAATTTTGCCTCGTCATTCTTTCTTTAACTGCTTCCGTAGTTAATGTAGTAAATGTCCTTTATTCAGAGTTTAATCTATACCTGTACCAAAGTTTAAAAGGATCTGATTAATTGTTTTTGTGTAAGAATTTGTAATATTAAAAAAGATAACCTAAAAACGCACTTTAAAAATACATTTCACAGTACTACAGCTAAAACCATTAAAATTCAAACATTGGATCTATAAATCGTCTTAAAATCAAAACGTATGAAATTAAAACATTTTATGGAAGCGAAAGATTGTCGTCGGTGTGAGGTCGTTAAATTCCCGTCACATTTACGACTCTCCCAATCCATATTTTGAAAAGACGTAAGATAAGAATTCTTTATCACCAGCATGCCAGTTTATTGCATGAACTATATAAGTAATAAAAGTTTAATGCTTTTATCACAATAGTGGTTCAATTAAATCTCTGTTTGCGGATTGACGCCTTTCTTGAAAGGTTGTATTAATGTCGCTGTGTTGACGGGATTAAATAAAAATGTCATTTATATCTCTATATTATACTTTATTTATTACTAACTAGAGTTGAAGTGCATCGACCTTGGACTTAAATTGTAAAGTTGATTCAAATAATTTGATTTTATCCAATTTATATTTTATATGTGACATCTACACTTGGCTCGCGTAGTGAATTATGGTCTGAACTCTCATGAAAAGCCCTGAAGTGGTAAAATTCAGGGAGGGTTCTTCTATCAACAGCGTGTTGAGAATGATGATAGATAGAAGAAAAATTAAGAAATTAGAAAAGTTGTGAAAATAAATACATCTGCTTAGATCGTTTGAGTGCTATTATAATTTCAGAATGTTTTCAAAAAGGAAGTTGTGACTTATGACGTAAAAACTGGAATGTGCAATGTGTGTTTCTACAAATATAATTCCGATGAAAATCGTTGGTCCTTTCTAAATTCCTGCAAATGGTAAATGTAGACCAGATTGCCTTTGCACGACTTTGAAGTTTACTGTGATATACACATCCATTCGCTACATAGCAAAAGCTTTAAAGAATGAGGCGAAAAAATTTTTTTTTATTATCCACGCAAAACAAATATTAAGCAAATTATACTATAAAGTATAAGCTTTTATACATTGCATTTTCCTCTTTTTTTGGAAAAAGAACCACCGATCTTCTTGCTTTCTAATATGTATCTATAGATAACATCCAGGAAGGAATTCATGAACGAAAAAACACAAAACCGAGCAATATACTACTGGCCTTGTGCTATTAGTACTTTACGTCTGAAATTTATCACAGACAATACCCTCCGCTGTAAATCCTCAGGTGTTAATAAAACTTTATCAAACATATAATCCGCGCAAATAGCTAAGCACTAACAAAATTTATCCTCTAAGAACTTATACAAACTTTCAGTGATCATTAGTTATGCATTTTGTCGTGAAATATAGTATTTGGGTGCGAAATGACAGGTCTGATCGCGGGTATAAATGATTGCCATTACGGGCCGCGTCGCGTTTGAGAAATAACCCTTTAGATGCAGCTGCAGGCGTTCAACTGGTAAATGTAATGTAGGGACGTAGGGGTTACATGTATGGTGAGCGAATGCTTTTTTGATAAGCCTTGGTTTGCGTAAACTGAAACATTTATTTATTCAATTAGACTTCTTATAGGAGCACTTTTGTATCGCCGTAACATAGTTTTAATAGAGAAAACAAGAAATTCTGTAGTCCTAATACTATTATAAATGCGAAAGTTTGAAAGGATGTGTGTGTGTTTGTTGCTCTATCACGCAAAAACTACTGAACCGGTTGCAATGAAATTTGGTACGTAGATAGCTGGACAACTGGAATAACATATAGGTAACTTTTTATCCCGACATTCCTACGGGATACGGACTTACGCGGGTGAAACCGCGGGGCGCAGCTAGTTGCTATATATAACATCTGCAAAAGCATGGAGAGATCATGTTTAGCCTCGATAAGTGCGACGACATGAACGTTGGGCCTAAATCTTACTACTTCTTTTGGATACTAACGGCATCGTGGGTTATCATTTAGCAATAAGTTGAAAACTTATTATATACTTTTTTTTTTTGGGTGTCCTGCCTCTTCCCAGATTTTTTTGCCTGATTATCACTTGCCAACCAATGTTTTTATTTCACCTAATAATCATTGGACTTATTAGAACATTTTGTTTTATTTCCCAACCTCGTAGTTAACAACTGTACGTTTGGTCTGCTTTTTATAATGATACTGTTTAAAATACCAACTTTTAAGTAGCAGAATGTTTTAGTTTCCGTAATATTCATTTCATCATCATCATCATCATCAGCCCATATATGTTCCCACTGCTGGGACACAGGCCTCCTATGAGGGTTCAGGCCATAATCCACCACGCTGGCCAAGTGCGGGTTGGCAGATGTCACATGCCGTCGAACTTTTAATTCTTGGACATGCCGGTTTCCTCACGATGTTTTCCTTCACCGTTTAAGCAGTGGTGATGTTATCTACATGCGCAGATAAATTGAAAAATCAATTTATTTCCTGCGCGCTCGCCCGGTCTCGAACCCCGACTTATCGATTTTTGAAGTCCGAGGTCCTCACCACTGAGCCACCACTGCTTTTCATTATTCATTTAGCTTTTTTTTTATTTACCAAATCTAGATGGGTTTCGTTTAATAATTATGTATTGGTATGTGGGTAAATGCATCTTATTTATATGACAATGTAGGTAAGCATGAATAAATTGACTCATTGAGTGTTTACATCATTAGTTGTGTTTTATGATTATGTTATAGTTATTGTATAACATTTTTAATCTAAAATGACCTTTTATCTAGATTCTTTGTTTACCAAACGTACGTACAGTGTGTCCCTTTAGCTATTACGGCACGCTTGGACGGTGCTTAGAATAGTTGCTAATGTAAAACAACATTTTGTTCTTTTATTTGTATTTCGCCTTAGTTTCCGTTTTGTTTACATCCATTCAGATTACGGTTTTTTGTTGAAAGTAGAAATCCGTTGAGTTCTGAATGAATATATATTACTACTTATATATATATTAGGTTGCTGTTGAATAGATAGCATATGTAAAGCTTTTTTTTCTTATTTTTTTTAAATACCCGCTTAGATAAGCTATCTAAATATGTATAATATAAAATAAAGTAAAAACAATATGAGGTTTTTGTCGCCTAGTTCTGGTTGCAGTGGGATTTTATTTGTACCTTATTACATCCAAAGCAGTTTAGGGATTTTAGTGTAAAAAAAAGATAGACAGAGTAACTTTCGCATTTGTAATTTTAATACAGATGAAAATTCTTATAGACTTGAAAAAGTTAAATTTTTGACCTTTTCCATAAATAAACATTTCTCAAAAATAAACAAAATAATAATTCAGTCTGTGACGAGATTTGTAGTTTAAACTGTTAATCAATATTTGTATCTAAAACTTATGTATGTTATGTATTTTTTAACCGACTTCAATCATGCATGTTTTACGCGACTGCGTTTAATTTCGTAATTGTATACGTGTTTGTTAGTGTGTATGTTCATCCACACCTAACTTTCAAATTATTTCTTGGATTTCAATGATTAATTCTGATTTTTTCTAGTTGTATTGCAGTTACACAAATATAATTAGTGTAGAATTATTTCTCTTAAATAGTTCTAAATAAAAGACCGCAACAGCATCCATATGAGTACGTCTTTATATTAATATCCATTTTTTATGTGTACGTCACTATGATCATAACCTAACCTAACCAAACATACAATTTAATTGGATATTTTTTAACAAAGAATTTTTGAATATTTATCGAACTTTTATGAAAATTGATACATCTATCACTTAAGGTATTGAATGTAGATAATTTTTATCGTTTACACTAAGATTTGGACGAATAGTTTTAAAGTTATCGCGATAAGAGTGACGTAAACGGAATATCTGATGCGCGAACCGTCATCACCGAGTGCATGATTCGACCGGGCAAACACGCGAGGCCAGACGTCGTTGACGGTTGTGATCATTAAGTGATTTTTCTTATGACAAATTCGACTCTCAAAGCGATTTACTGTTTCATACAATACGTATACATTTAATATTCTTAGTAAAAACATAGATTACTTTTAATTTTAATCCTACTGATACTATAAACGCGAAAGATTGTAAGTATATATGGATGTTTGTTACTCTTTCACGCAAAAACTACTGGACCGATTGCAATGTAACCGTTATTCTCAAAATGTATTAATTGTAAGTTGTATTTGTGATTAAAAGTATTTTCTTTCTTTCTTTCTTCTTTCAATGAAATTTGGTACGTAGACAGCTGGAATAACACATACGCAACTTTTTATCTCGATATTCCTACGGGATACGTACTTGCGCGGGTGAAACCGCGGCCACAGCTAGTATAATATACATACAGGGCACAAACACAATTTTTAATTAAAGGAATCCGAAATTAGAAACCACTCCAAATAGATTAACATACCGTTTGCGTGTATGTTTAACAAATAAACACTAACAATAGTATTTATAACTATGCTATAATTACAATTAATGTTATGTTTTAGCGAGCTTAACTAAATATGGTTCAATTTCAGCTTACGGCAAATTTTGGCTCTAGATTCGTAGGTACTTAGAACTATAATGAAAAAATAAGCGCACCGAATTTGCTAAGCAAAATATAATTTTGGTGGGTATTTTAATATGTAATTGTATTTCGGTTACAACATTCAAATTCAAATATAATTTGGAATACTTATCATTTTTAGGTTATTTTGTGTTTTATATGTAATATTAGTTCAATAATTTAAACAATAAATGTTGTCACTTATTCTATTGAAAAGTTACATCGAGGAATAACGATTCAATTGGCTCAAATAATGTCTTGTCATAATTTCTGTCGAATTGCTAGTTCAGGAGATTAACTTATTGATAGAATTGATATTATTTCAAAAGGGCAACTACAGAATTTCTTGCCGGCTGTTCTCTGTAGAAACTGCTTTCCGAACCGGTGGTAAATGTCATGACTGTGTAATGTGGCGATTCAAAAGTGCTTCTATAGGAAGTTCAGTTGAATAAATAAATTTTTAAAAGTTAAATGTTAACCGTTAAACTTTTTCAACACACACAAACTTGAAGTTAAACTTCTAAAAAAACGCCTAAAATATTGTGTCCTTTAAGAAACTCACACCTAGGCCTCAAAGACGTCAAATTTCATTAATAATATTTCATAACCTTATTAAACTCTTTTAACATATCAACTATTTCAGAATATGGTCTGAATCCAAGAGCATAAAAGCCATTCCGAGAACAAACTATGTGGGGCTAACTGACCACACACATCCCGGATTTCATACAACTTCAAAACTATTCTACGTGTTGGAGGAACCCTCAAATATTTCGTATGAAGTGTTGATATTTATTGCTTTCGTTTTTTGTCAAGTTTTTGAGTATTAACTCAATAACTGGATGTACGTTTACAGTCGCAAGTTAAATTGGCTGCTCATTAAATCTTGTCTTTTTGGTTAAAGGCGGCATTTAATTAACTATTTCAATGGTTTTATTAGAGTTTTTAATATAGAGCATAGATTAATTACGAAGCGACTGATTTACGAAGTTGACTGCGACTTAATAACATATAACAACATTTTGTAAAACAATGAACTCCAAAGTTAAAACTACTGCACCAATTTTCATGCTGTTTTGACCAGAGGATTAAATGGTTCTAGATGAAGGTTTTAGTATAATAATAATTTCATATTGTCTATTTTTTTACACTTAGGACGGACTTCCGGTGAAAGTGTTTTGTTAAAAATAAAAGCTGAATTCAAAACGAATAATGCTTCAAAATAAAAAACCGAGGGCGACAACATCTTATAAATTTTATATCTTCAACATATTGTGTAGACCAGTGGTTAGAAAATTATAAATATTCAGTATACTATATTAATTTGGAATAGAGAGCATTTTTCTTTGACCTGAAATTGAATCGTTCAAGCATAATAAGTTTACTGGATATCCAAAATACCTTTACAAATCTTGCGAAATAGTTGGTTCTGTGTTTGATTGACGAAGGTTTAGAAATTCGTTGGAATGTTATAAAGCTTGTAATTGTTGAGAAATGTATAGGCATTATTGTTTGTGTTATCTGAATTTTATGTTTGAGGGGGCAACCGAGCTGGTGGTTCGTCTGATGGGTAAGCAATCACCGTCTCCAATGAACATTTGCGGAGGTTGGAATTCGGCAAATGAATTCGCTTTTAAGAAATAATGGCTAAGAGAAGTATTGACGACAGACATAAAGAAATGGACTGGAATGTATGAGAACAAGAAAATCGTCCTCCCGACTCGTCGTACAAAACAACAGCATTCGTAAGGTACCATTTCACGCCCATCTCCGGGCGTTTGGTACAATCCTTGGTGCGAGTTGGCCCAATACGTGCATAAGCGTACTTAACTCCCATATTAATACTGACTAAATAATACATTCAAAAGAAAATAAAGGCAACGATTAATAATAATAATAAAACAATTTATTGTCACCAAAAAACATGTATACATATTATAATTAATTGATTCCAAAAATATTATATTTTTTGCGGTTCGCAATTATTGAGAATTATTAATTATAAAATGTACGATAAGGTCGTTAAATCGATAGGAATTGATTTTATTTCAACCCAAAGAAAACAGTAGGTTTTGGATAAACTGTTTTTTTTTATATTAAACAGCGTTATAACCACATTCATAGGTCTTAAAATTTGTAATCAGAGCGAACAAAGCGAACCCTCTACTATCCCACGGTAGTTTATGCATTTTAAGCTACCACTTTACGGAGAAACTACTGTCACCGGTTGGGCGTATATGTGAATGTGTTATCAAATAAAATCTATTGCTCTATTTAATAAATTTCGATAGAAAACTTTGCATACGCTCCTAAAGCATCACTTTTTGTTAGTAAATTTTTTTTTACGTGTAAAGTTTTTTAAAAATATTCTGGATTGGAATTGGTATACCTACAAAAATATGTCAGAGCGATACGTGTAAAATGTCGCTTTGACAAGTCTAGATTCTAAACAATTGTAGGTATATATTTAGTTATTTTTTATGGGACGATATACTCATATAAAAAAAACTTTGAGTATTTTTTTTAAGGAAAATTACAAGTTTTAGGTGTGTGAATTAATGTTTTAACGGTTTACTTGTTGAATTTTAGATAATAATTTTAAATCACTAATATCATCGCATTTAAACCTACAACGTCGAATGTAATATATATAAAAGGCAACTTTATTAAATCTTTACATTCATTTAGCATTATTGAGTGCAAAGTCTTTACTTGAAAATAGTAATAAACTCATTTTTATTATATAAAATGTAACTAATTCACAATGAATAATAAGATAAGACAAAGAAACTAAGATATATTATTAGGAGGCGAGATACTACACGTACAAGTTAGTGTACCTTATGTGTCCCACTAAAACATTTAGTGAATCTCTATCCATTTCCCAATAGGCTTAAACAAGACTATTGTGAAATAGTGGTGAATAATTCTATATGACATTATGCTCAATAAAATTTACCATCACTTCGCAAGGCTATAAGAAAATCAAAACGATCTTATCAATGGCTGAAGAACAAAAATTAGCGGGCACAAGTTCTAGGTTCCGTGTCTGTTCTGTCTTCAGAGATAGTTTTATTTTAGACAGTACCAAGTTATGTGTCAATTTTATATTTATAATTAAAATTTTCATACTACATATTGTGGGAGTCGAGCACGCTTCGGCACAAATTGGGCCAGCTCGCACCGGGGAAGTACCACACCCCCACAGAAAACCGGCGTGAAATAGTGGCATGCCACTGTGTTTCGTACGGTGAGTGGGGGAGCCGGAGGCCCGTTTCCTTTTCCTCATCCGTCCCAGTCCATTCCTTCTTTCCAGTCGTTAATCCTTCCTTTCCCTTACCCCATAAAAGCGGGCAGCGCATTCGCAGAGGCCCTACCTTTGCGAATGTTCATGGGCGGTGGTGATCGCTTACCATCAGGCGAACCACCAGCTCAATTGCCCGCTATGACATAAAAAAACTACATGTATACTGTATGCAACATCCATTGAACTTCAGCAGCATCAGGCCAATCAGGTCGACCTTAATCCGCAAACGACACCATTCATACGATTCCACCGGCTGTAAGTCTTCGCGACGCATAACTTTGTTGTTTTATCGTACATCAAAATTGTTAAATGGTATCCCGTTGACGCAGAATGCTCGACAAACACCGATAAATTCAAGAGACAACACCAGCTATCTCGGTGACGTAGTGCGAGTGAAATCGCTAGGCATCCTGCGTCCAGGGTTGTCTTGATGTATTGTTTGAGATAAATGTGTGACAGTTTTTGATTCCATGTTAGCTACACTAATAATGCTGAAGAGTTTGTTTGAATTGCGCTAATCTCATGAATTAGGCCGATTTCAAATATTATTCCACCGTTACATATGGCAATATATACGGGCATAGCCGGAGTGGGCCCTTGTCAAGCTGTTAAAAGCAATGTTTCGTTACCCTAACCGAGCTATTTTATTAACACGTTTTAATTAGCTTTACGTGTCCGTTGTATGTCAATAACTCCTTTAGATTTGATGATACGATTGCTGTTTAGAATGATCGGATAAAACGACCGTGAAAGGAACTGAATAAATCTATATTCTTAGTAATACTCTTGTCATTATCTTTACTAATGTTGTTTAAATGAAAGTGCGTTTATTTGGCTTTGTATCACGACGTTACAGAGCGACTTTATGGTATGGTTCTGTTTAAATTGATTCGATAGTTGCTATGTTTGTAATTAAATCATAGTAAAATTTAATGTAAACTTAATCCAGGCTAATATTATAATTACAAAATTTTCATGAACGTCTTACTATCTTACTAATATTATGCGAAAGTTTGTACGGATGTGTGTGCGTTTGTTGCTCTTTCACGCAAAAACTACTAAACCGATTGCAATGAAATTTGGTACGTAGACAGGTGGACAACTGGAATAACATATAGGCAATTTTATCCCGATATTCCTACGGGATACGGACTTACGCAGGTGAAACCGCGGGGCGCAGCTAGTATTACATAAATTACAGCTTACTATACAATAATAGTATTATTCCGATTGCTCCCTGGGGATAAAACAGGAAACTTGATATCCGGGCGGAGCCGGGACGAACTTCTAGTATATAATATTATCAAGTCAATTAAACGCACAAGAAAAATGAATAAACGTTTTCATAAATAACTCAAACCGCACTCGAAAACAATTAAAAACACACGGGTTATAGCCGTTTAATCAAGACCCATTCAGAAACGACAGCCTAATTCAAATGAAATGGCACAAAGCGTAGTACAAATCATATTGGAATTATTCATTCATATCCAGCGGGTAAATATATCCTTATATACCTACGTTTGAGTGTATGACTGAGGCCTGGCATCGAGTGATAATATATCACCGGTTGTTTACGAACGGAGCTTGCATTGATATGTTTTTTATTTCGATTATTAAAGCCTTTTGTTGACGTGCGCTCAACTGAATAGAATGGTATTAAGCTAGAATTCAACAAAGGTGAGCATTGATAGAAGAATGGCTCTTGTGTTTTATGCATTTGTTGTGCGAGTCTTTATGGAAATTGATTTAATAATGTTGATTTGAGACTTCTAACGTTGAAGTCTATTATGAATTATTCATTGGGTTTTTAATAGTTGAGGATTCTACGGTCACATTCATAAATGTAATAAAAAATACATTTCTTATAAATGGCAATTGCAGTCAGTGAAATTTTAAAAATATTTTTTACTGTAATTTTTATGAAAATAGTTTTTGGACAACCCGTTTTTTTATTAGATAGACTAGTATGCCGAAGTGACGTAGTTACAGAGACCATAAATATAATAACAAATCATTAAATAAAATATCAAACATACTAATAAATGTAATAACCAATTATAAAATAAGATATTAAATATTCTACTCGTCAAGCTTGATGCCCATAAGGGAATTGTGACAAATAAATAATCCGTCGTTCTTCAATTCTGTAGCGGCACCTACAAAAAACTAAATCAAAATTATTCATCCGTTCGGAGACTACAACGCCATAGACACACACACACACATACACATACACACACGCACATACACATACACACACACACACACGCGCGCCCTCACTACTCACATGTAGTTTTCGTGATGGAGTTAAAACATTTGATCCGATTTGGCTATTGCTTTAATTCACGGTAATTCACAGTCACAGAAGACTAAGCAATGTAGTTTATAATTACCTGATGGTGATGATGATTAAGGGATTTAGTACGCTTGGAATGTTCTAATCGGAAAATAATTATATGCTCATATTGATTGTTAAATTGGTTACAAATTACGGTGTGTGTGTCCATTCCATTAACGTCCTAATCCCGTGACATTAATGGTGTTATTCCTTTGTTATAGCTGAAGTATATAATCTTTCGGAAGTAGTTGTGAAACAATTTTGACATTTAACTTTTTACAATGTAAAATATTCCAAAAGATTTATATTTGTATTTCTAATATACTTCTTGTGTTTTTAGTTTCGAGAATTGAATAGAATTGAAATACAAATTTCATTTAAATTTGCAAAGATGGGGTCGCTGCAAATGCGATACCCGTCTTTAACGGTACAGGATAAGGAAAAACAATTGGTGACGAGAATAAGGAATTTAGACTTGGAAGGGTGAAGAATCGGATATGGGTCTCCTCAACTCACCAAACGAAAATACTATGTTATGCTTGCATGCATGCATGTTACTATGTCACGCTGATCTGTGGTAACGAAAGTGTGCTGTGTGTGTGTGCACATAAATTTAATGTTATGTCGTGTGAATTTTATTACTTTTTTAAAACTAATCCGAATTAATTTGGCATTTAGCGGTGAGTATAACAATTATGGTGTAAGTAACAATTTAAAGTATTTGTCAATTATTATACATGTGATAGGTATTTATCTACATATAAATCTATTAAATTTAATATCATACCGTCTAGACATTTCGCCTACTTCATACTCTTTATGTCAGATGGTATGAATAGAGATGAAAAACGGGCATCCATAAACTTTTACGTAATTTAACAACTATAATGATTAATTCGTATTCATTATGGTCATAGGATATCAATGTCTGCAAAATTAAAAAGAAACTAATTTTCATATAAAAGGAAAACCCATATAAATAGACTGTATTACATAAGGACATATAAGTAATCTTCTAGTATCCATTATGTTAAGACAATGATAAAACGACTTATGGACGATAAAGGAAACTTTAATAGCTCCATAATAAAGGTTATTGTTCCCGGCTTATAATTTATATTTGAGAACGTTATCCTTTTCCGTCCCTAAACCCATACAGAATTCAGATCCTATTTAAGGTTGGTCATACAAATATGGCTATGAACGATTTCATGTTTTTTTGGTAATTGCTACATAAGCCTATATAAGCATATGACATTTAGACTGGCCTGAATTGCGTACAGATCCATTAGAAATTGTTTATGTGAAAGAATAACAGATTACAATCCAATTGTAGGAATTTTTTTCCCTACCCTCTATTGTAAATGCGAAAGCAACTCTGTCTAACCGTTTCTTATTCACGCTTACCACTAAATCAATTTCGAAGTAATTTGGTAGTTATTAACATTGGGTTTTTTTCTTTAACAACGCGAACGAAGCCGCGGTAGACACTTAGGAAATGATAAATGAAACAACTTCAATCTCACAAGTAGTACTTTATTGTTAACCTTCTTATAATAATTTACACTAAAATCACTCCCATATTATATTCCAGGCGAACAAGTACAATTATACGTATTTGACCATTTTAATTCTTAAATTAAGCAGTGGTGGCTCAGTGGTAAGGACCTCGGACTTCAAAATCGATAAGTCGGGGTTCGAGACCGGGCGAGCGCGCAGGAAATAAATTGATTTTCAATTTATCTGCGCATGTAGATAACATCACCACTGCTTCAACGGTGAAGGAAAACATCGTGAGGAAACCGGCATGTCCAAGAATTAAAAGTTCGACGGCATGTGACATCTGCCAACCCGCACTTGGCCAGCGTGGTGGATTATGGCCTGAACCCTCATAGGAGGCCTGAGTCCCAGCAGTGGGAACATATGTGGGCTGATAATGATGATAATGAATTCTTAAATAACGCTCGCACCGTAGAATTTCTTGACAAAATTTGACAAAGTGAATGAAAAATTAATGCCATGTAGTAACTCGTCAACCAATTAATGTTGAAAACATTTTAATTATACATACATATCTGAGTAATAAAACATCGTTATTACAATATTTTCTTCTATCTTAATGACTCGTGCATAGCCTTTGAAAGACTTCAGTATTTATCAATTCATTTATCGAAAGACGTCCTTATTTTCTGCGCGAGTTGGTTGTATTAAACACATATAGAAAATTATAATTAACTACAATTTTTGTCTATCAATTTAATCAATCGAGAACCCCGTTACAAATTTAACCTTTTCAAATGTATTCCTGCGTATAAAGCCCTCGATGATTGCTACGCGTGTAGCATGTCGTCTAAGCATGTCTGCTACGCGTTATGCGCTACACTGGTGCTACGCATGTACCTACACGGTAGCATGTTTGTAATAAATTGCGTAAAACTTTAAATTTCAATTATTATTATCAATAAAAAATATATTGGAATCCGACTAGAATATTTTATTCAATAAATTACACTTATTTACAAATTTACAACTATCGCTTTATATAATTGAAGATACAAATACAAACAAGCAAAAATTTACTCAAAAAATTGTCAATATTAAATTATTACGGAGCATAAGGAATTAATTAAAGTCTCCTTATTTGAATATTCCCAATGAACATTAAATATGAAGAGTATCTTCAATTATATAATAACAAAAAGCTACTAATAATGCACCTTTTCATTTGATTTCATACACAAGTATTAAATATTACTACTATAAATTACACAGCCATTATCTAGTTTTAACTACATATTATACGAATAAAACATTTTTTCATAAAATTAACAAAAAAAAAAATGTTTTTTAATTTATTTTAGGATAGTGCCCAAAAACCAAATTTCTACAATTACAGATACGTTTAATTTAAAAACATCATCAAAAACAAACAAAAGCAAATTAAAAAATATACGATTTTTTTCGTATGATGTATAAATTATATTCAAAACTCGCTAAAACGAGAAACAATTAGACTGTGATTTATTTAATATTCAACGTGATACCTATTGAAATAAGATTTATATTTAATTACTTATTGTTTTTAAATATACAACCGCTTAAATATTACCGTATACTTACCTAAAATTATCCAGCGAAATTATATAAACATTCAAATTATTTACACAACAATTACAATAATATATACATGTAAATTAATTTTCTATATTCAGTCTATTATAATAATATACGTAACTTTATTGAGAAAGTAATTTTTTGATTTACGTTTTTTTGTATCAGTTATCAAGGTACGTGTAATCTAAAATAAAAATATCACAAATATGACATAATTAATTAATTTGTGTTTATGATTTTGCGAAGGCTATTAAGCTAGCATGCATTCATTCATAAACTTAGCTAGCTTAGCTAGCATGCAATTTATACGTAATATAAACATAAACGCATTTTTATGTTTATATTACGTATAAATTGATCTATTAAATCAACTCAAAAACTCTTCATTGTATACCTATACGAAAAATAGAACAACACACACACACAATATGAAGAAAACTACTAATATGAAGAGAGTCTTATCGCTTCAGCAGCGATATATTACTAATTTAAAATATTACAGTTTCATGAGGAAACGGTTCTTTAAATGGCGTTATAATGAATTTACAAATACAGTACATTGATACATAGTTACAAAACTACATTTCATTGTTATGTTTTCTGTAATTGGAGGAATTAAAAACGACCAAAAAAGGCCAAATTTCAAATTTCACACTGCGACCGTTAAATTCCATATTTCACTATCGTCTTTCACACAATAAAGGATTAAATCGTAAAGAGTAATATATATATAAGTGGGTTATTCAATGGTTAAAAAAATTATCACAAACCGATAAAGATATATTAACACGTACCTTCATAATCGTTAACAATCTATTTAATTTCAACAGTGAAAACAAAAGAAGCGAATTCCTCAATAAACCCTTACAATATATTTTAAAACCCTGACTTTTCTACACTCTTAGTTTATAAACGTGACTATCTAATCGTATTAAATCAGCTATCTTATTTCAGTATAGTTTTGTAATACAAATTTTATTAATATATGTAAAAGTAACATGTGAATCGTTGGATTGCAAGCTTCGGTGGCGGCACCTGTAAGGAAGCAAATTTTAGCCGTATACAACATAATAATACAATGACAAATTAACAATATTTATCGAAATATATTTGGTTGATTGCGGGGCCATTTTCAACCCTTTTTTATAACCTATCCGCCCAATAAGTATTACACAATAATAAACAGCAGTTTTAAATCGATTTAAACATATTAGAGATCTTTGGTAAAATACTGTCACAACAGAATTTTATACAATAGCTGTTGCCTACAGCTTCTTTTTTTTTTTTTTTTTTTTTTATAACAGAGCGGGCAACCGAGCAAGTGGGTCACATGAGGCAACGCCACTGCCCATGAGCATTCACAAAGCTGTAGCTTTTGTGGAGCTGTTGCCGGCTTCACTCAGCTGGTTAATATAAATCTTCATGGTGAATATTTTCATGCCCTATTTTATATCCTTGAACGTAGAATTTATCAAAATTCTTTCTTAGCGGATAAGTACATCATAGAGGCTATCTGGATGCCAAATTTCAGCCGGTCGGTCCAGTAAATTGGACTATATATAATTAAATCAGTCAATGTCACCTTTACGTTTTATATACCCACATATATATTAGAACATAAACATTATTTTGTAGTATATTCCGTATAAACAGGTTACGTAAATTATGTATCCATTCAACTCCAATCACACGGATTCAAAAAGAAGCCCAAAGACATTTTATTTACCTGTGAAACTACGCCCTAACGCCGACACTGGGTTAGCGTTCCTCTCCCGAAGGACAACAGCGTGACTCGCTGATTTCCACACGTCGAAAATGGAAGCCTCGCATCTGTAATATAATTTCGCGTATTGAATACCCTTGCGAGGGTGCGTTCGTATGCACAATGCTTATTTCGATAGTGGAGCACGATGTTCATTTTTCTCCTTAACTTCTAATAGCAAAATAAGAGAGAGGTACAAGGTCGCATGTCATCTTATAACGATACTTTACGATACGATACTTTTTCTGTTACTATATAAACAGCTTTTATTAACATCATCTTCGGCAATGGAGCTTGTGGGCCGCCTGATGGTAAGCGTTACAGCCGCCCATGAACATTTGTAGAGGCGTAAGGTTAATTGCAGACCTTATGCCTCGACAAATGGATTGCCGGATTCAAATTGGATTTAGATTGGGATTAAGAATGGATTGAAGAGTAAATAAAGGTAAGGACTGGGAAGGGTAAGGAAAATCATATGGGCCTCCGGCTCACGTGATCTGTTTCTAACATCTGTTCCCTGCCAGGCCGAGTTTGTTGTTATATTTTTCTGGGAATCGAATCCTGATCTACGATACCGCGTTAAGCGCAATACCGAAGAGGCGACTTAGGGAGAGTTAACCTTACTAATTCTAAAGGATTTAGATAAATCCAGCGTAAGCAACTACAATAATTTTGAATAAATTTGGATAGTCAGAGATAGTAGATAGTAAAATAAAATAGAATGTGAGAAAAGACAAGTTATGAAGTCATGTGAATTGATAGAATACTAAGAAACTGCATCAATTTTGAAAGGAAAAGTTTAAATCGTGTCTAATATTAGGCATGGGTGTTCTCTCTGCAATTAGCAGTATCACACATGTGAGCACGTGCCGTTAGATTTAGCTCAACGTAGAATTTGTCGTGTAATATCGATACTCTAACTTGAGTAATACAAATTTACAATATTATATTGTTAGGTGTACAAAACTATGGTTGTGCAAATGACCAAACAGAACAGAATTGAAAGTTCATCGAATTCTGCTTTGTAGTTTGGACCCTGAATTAATTTGATATAAAATTTTAACACTGAAATTATATAATCCTTTTATCCCTTATATCCTCATCATATTTTGTACACAAAGCTAGTCAACAACAAATACTGAAAATATGCCATTTAATTTAATATTTAGGTATATCTATATATATAAAATTCTCGTGTCACAGTTTTCGTTGCCATACTCCTCCGAAACGGCTTGACCGATTCCTCTGAAATTTGGTAAGCATATTGGGTAGGTGTGAGAATCGGCCAACATCTATTTTTTATCCCGATATTCCTACGGGATACGGACTTACGCGGGTGAAACCGCGGGGCGCAGCTAGTATAGACTATAACACTACTTTTGTTATTGATATTATACGGTATACCTACTTAACAACGTTTGCTTACTCTGCTATCTTTAATTTTCTTTGATTAAAAGCAATGATTTTTTTAATTTACGATGGTTCAATAACTAAGAAGTATAATTGAACCATATCGATTAAGCACAGCGTGCTAGACGAGTTCAGAATCTATTTTTGAATCTTAAAATGTGATGTTACAAAAGTACTAACTTTATCCACATTAACATTCAGCAATACCCCTATGTGAAGTCCCGTGTCCCCTAGTGGAGTATGGGGCAGATGATGTACATCTGTTTCACTGATCGATTTTATTTACGGACAAATAGGTCAGCCTTCTGTGTCCTACCAGACCGAGACATCTTTTTTCTGCATCCCCACTTTAAAATTGAACCCAGGCCCCGTTGATTCTATGCTCATGCGTTAACCACTGTACCAAGGAGGCGGTCACCCTTATATATAGACTAAAAATACCTAATACATAGACTAAAATAAAACACACTACATACCAAAATATAAAAATATTATAATCACCGTATCATAAGCATCGGCAGAGGTGAAAGCACAGCTGTTTCAAGCTCCAAAGTAGACAAACTCGACGCGTAACCATTACTGAAGTTCGTCACGTGGTTGGCTGTGAAACTCGGCACCTGGGACAATTTAAATAATTGCCTAAATAAAACTTTGTTAGAGCCGTTTACATTGAAATAAACACTGTTAACCTTTTCGGTGATTAAAAGCACGATATGACAATTACCGTTTCGTATCGTTTTGTGGTGTAATTTGCTTGTAAATATTTCTATTCGAATAGTTTAATAAATATTGGTAAAGCTAACTTCGTGATTATGATGTCGGGTCGAGTGGCTAAAAAAGACTTGAAATTGTCTTTTAGTGCAGGACGCATCTCTTTACAATTTAATATCTTTCTATGTCATGGTGCCATCTTTCTATGGTGATTCTTAGTAAAAAGTAGCAGGCCCATTTTATAATATATATAATAACTAGACGCTCGTCCCGGCTGCGCCCGGATATCAAGGTTCCTGTTTTATCCCCAGGGTGAATTTAATCGCGATGAAAGTATCCTGTCACCCAAGTCAGCTCATACCGTATCTTTAAACCGAATTTCATCAAAATCCGCTCAACAGTTTCAGCGTGATTGACGGATAAACATAAAAACAAACTCTAACATTTATGATATTAGTATGATAAGTGTGAGGTGTGATATGTAGTAATGAATACATAATAAACAATACATCTAACACACAACACTGTAAAAAAAATTTAGTTTCCTATAAAAGTGTGCCAAGTATCATTGACGAGCGTTAATTAAGGCAGAGAGTGTAATTTTAATGCGAGATAATTCTGAGTTATGAGAACATGTTTTAATTACTTGTGTCACATTCAGTTTTATTTGTTGCGACGTTATAACATGTGGAAATGTTTTCTTGAATTCGTTATGTGTAGGTAGACTATCATGGGGTCCATATACAAGAAATCTCAGAGGCAAAACTTTTGTGGTCTATTTCAATACTTTATTTAAAAAAGTGCATGTTTTCCTTTGCATTCTTCAGCTATTATCAATCCGAACTTCATACAAACGGTCATAGGAATTATATTTTAAATACGTTTTTATTTTAAAAACAAATCATTATTTTATAAGTCGAGCAATATTATGGAATCTTTTAGATTCCAGCACTTTATCCTTTTCACAAAACGCTTTGATTTACAAAGCTCTGTTAAAATACACTTTACCTATAGATTCATATCTAATATTCAATCAATTAATAATAATTTGTCAATCTGAGCATAAACAACCTTTCAATTCGAGACCAATGGACCAAGTTTTAATAGTTTTATATCAGCACCGTGGATAAACATACAGCCTAGAACTGTCCATCGCAGAGCTGCGTCATTTTCGCTTCGTTTGTTTATATTTGCAGACTGGTTGAAGCGGAACCTAGCTTTGAATACCGTGGGTGGAATTTTTAAAATGGCATGGAAGGTTTATTTTAATAATAGATGTGATTTACACTATTTATATTTTTGTCTGTTTATGTGACACTAGCTTTCCGTCCGCAGCTGGGCTTGCCTATTCAAAGGAAGTGTCCATAGCAATGATATATTCTACCGCGGTTAAAATGAGCCTATGTTATACGATCCATTGCGATTTGAAAGAAAGGTAAACAAACAAATAACACAATTTCGGATTAATTAAGTAAGGATATTCGAAAACTCTAAACTATTATCGTATTGTTGTATTTTTTTTCTTCGCTATTATTAGTTACTTTTGTTTTTAGTTGTTTATTTTATTATTTTTTAATTTAACTGTGTTTTTGTGTTTCATGTCGCCAAATGAATGTTTTTTCCTATCTTCTTTCTTTCTTTCTATTAATGAACAGGGAAGAGTGAAGAAGAGAATAATTGATGGTGTCTCCAGCATCAAATATTTATAACACAAAATCTTATGATTACGTGACATGATTTATGTTAAATATTATGTAGATAGATTGAGTTCATAACACAATAAACTTACCATTTGTTCATTGACGTACCACGTTATGTTGGCAGCTGGTAATGATGGTGGTGATGAACAGTTCGCTTGTATGTGATCACCGCCGACGTACGTCATTCGGTCCGACGTTATATTGGGACCGATAAATGGCGGTTCTGGAACACACAGTTTTATCAATAAAGGCTTTTTATATGGTGAGTTCATTGATGGATTTTTATGCACATGTGATGTTTCAAAGTAAATAATGAACAATACATAGAAAAGTACGTATACATTTTATATTTGTCTCTAAGGCTTTCTGAAGCGGTCCAAGCTATTGTCCTCGATTGTGAGCGTGAACAAGATAACACAGAAATCAAATCACGTTTGTAATGTTCAAGGTTTACTTTAACGATTAAATCACTATTTAAATCAAAGTACAACATAGAATTTAAGATTAGAGCGGATCAAGAACCAATAGGTTAGAACACGTCCGTCTCGGGTGGCCGCTGTCAATTATGAGGCACCAAGCCGCACCGCAAAGATGTCGTCGAACTACTCCATTCGAGGCTACCCGCTCTTAATTTAATATCGCATTAAATATGTTTTTAAAGAATGAAAATGACCATCAACAATACTCGTGACAATTTGCAACAAAGCACTTAAATTACATTTAATTATTCTAAAACTTATTACTTCAATCAAATAACGTTATTTAATATTAAAATAATCTACGCGCCGATATATTTTTATCAATATGGCACCAATTTAAATAAATATTAAATAACATAATATTAAAATAAAAATTGTTATAGAATAAACGATTTTTCTTAACTGAAACATTAGGTACATACAGGTTTTTAACCAAAAGACTCTGAAAAGACCAATAATCCCTTTGTGTCTTTTCTCACTCAATAGTATTTAAACCAGAGTCTTTTATCCAGAATTTGGGTAAACGTTCACCATGGATAGCATCGATTTTAAGCTACATTTTAAAAGAAAATGTCGTCGAGCATCGGCAAACTAAAATGGGTTTAAAGGTTGTAATCCCGATTTGTTTATCTCCGCGCACCACGTTTCCACGCAGGCCTTTTATTTCCAGCCAATACGGAAATCCTATTGTAGATTAAGACAATAAGCCCCGAGTTTTTAGTCTGACATAAGGCCCGAGGCTATTAGTTTTAACAACCTACGCAGTTACAAGCCTGCCATTCCTGTGCCTACTTTGTTGGAAATTAAACCTTGATGCCATTTCTGAGGGTATATAATAATAATAATGTATTTGTAGTTTTTCAGTTAAAATATGAACAACTGACACTCCCATATTGATAATTAATTTACATTTATAAAAATTCATATGACATAACTTATAACATTCTTAGGAACATAATCGTTAATGGTTTTACATCGATAGATTTCATAACTTTTCGGTTGTTTGCAATCTCACGAGTTAAATTTTTATAATTATTTGATGAATATACATAAAAAGCTTCGTTAGTTACGCCACTTATGAGTGAAGATTTACTTTAGGTTAGGATAATAAATGTTAAAAATTCAAAATTAAAACCAATTTTTACCCGGGAAAAGCCTGAACAAGCGACCAGATTAGTTTAAAACAAACCAATATCAACGCTTGTGACGTTTGTGCATTTGATAGCTATTATGTTGCATCGTTAGTCATGGATTTTTAGCGTATCAAATACGCTGGGATATTCGGTAAAGCGTTTTATTTCCTTTCATTGTATCGCTGTGGAAACTGACATGCACCCACAGATGTTAGAAGATTTTTTTAGATTTAGTTGCGATCGATTGATTACATAACGGGTAACTATAATATTCTTATAACTATAACATTGATAAGCATTTTTTTAGTATGCATTTATCAGTGAAAGTTAATTTTATCACAAACTAGCTATAAAATGCACTTAATATTTTTCAATCGAGAATCTATGCATCTACAAAACCCTAGGAATCCTATGTCCCTGAAATGGAGAAAATGAGGACCACCAAAGACTTAATCTGTTCTTAAATTGTGTATTTACATGCTTGCGTACGAACGGGTGATCGCATAGACACAACAGTCTATGAAAACATAATCTAAAACTTAAAACTTCTTTAAGGTTCGATGTCAGTCAGAGTCCCACATACAGTTAAAAGAATTTAACTAACAGAATAAAATCTATCAAAGATTTAGAAATTAAACGACGGGAGACAGGGAGTCTCCCCGTGACCACGCTCGCCGTAAAGTGTTCGAAACGCCGGGTTGATAATATAATGAATAAATCGCGTTTAAATTCGTTAAAAAGTCTTTAATTTTTAAATGTATAATACTCGCGTAAAATTAAACACACGAAAATTCTATCGAAGATGTTTTAAGTATTTTTTATATAATCAGCGTCTGAAAAACTAAATGTTTTATTGACTAACTAAGCGTTGTATTATATATTATTGGAACACATATACGAGTACCTACAGATCTATGAAGACTTTGTCGTGAAATACTCTGACGTTTGAAGCAAAGTCCGTGTTGGTATTAAAATAAACTACATACATGACAGGTTTTTAGATCTGTTGTCACTTGAGAAGTGGGACAGTGGTACCAGTGTCACATGCGATATTTCTTTCAAAGATAAGTGTTGTAGTGTAACAATGTTAGTTTTTGCCCTCTGCCGCGACCTATTTCCGTATACGTTTACGATTTGTTTCTATAAAAGATGAGGTTTTGTTGCATTGTTATTTTATATGGAGTTGGTTGGTTGAGTAGTGGAAACTGTTGCGTGATAGTAGTGGGTTTGAGGGTGTGGATGTTTATTGTACAGATGATGAAAGTCATAAACATGATAATCAAAGGTCAATTTAAAACGTAAATTAATATAATATAAAATAAAAATTAGTGAAAGAAGTTTATTTTGAGTTAACCGAATCTGTTTGCAAGAGCAATTTTATCCATAAGAGATTCATATTTTATGCCTTCGAATTTGATGATACTACAATCCGTGTTAACATGATTGTATGATAATCGCCTCACTTATCAATATACTACCTAAAGATGTCTTTTAGAACTTTTTAATGGAGTTAAACGCGATTTATTCATTATATAAATTTATCCTTCCCATGACCGCGTTCTATGCGAAGTGTTCGATACATCGGGTTTAATGATATAACAATAAATCATATTTTCAATCGAATCAAATCCTATTAAAGTATAATACTTGCGTAAAATCAAACAACAAGACAATACAAACCTTAGTATAACCGAAAGGAAACATCACACGAAAACAATCGCATTAATTACACCATATAAAATAACATCGAAATAGCCACAAAGAACGAAATAAAGTTTTCCCAAGCATTTTCTTAACGCTGACAAGCATTCTCCATTCAACGGTGAATCTTTATTCGGGCGTGAATGAGTCGAATTGAATGGGATCGGACCTTTCACTCAATTTGTAAACACGCCTAAACAAAACGTAATAGATAGAATTTGTTTGATGCGGGCTGGCTCGTTTCTCATTAAAATATATCCCTGGAAAATTTGTCGCATCTTAAATATAGTTAATAAGTAAATTAAATGGAAATTTTATAATCCCCTATTTGGGTCGGCGGCCATCTTGTATTAGAAATTCGTCACTGGTCGAGCCGTCATTTGATACGGGATACATTTTAATGAGGGAATCGTAAAAAGTATTTGGTTTTTATCAAATTTGGCCAAGAACATTCTCGATTAATTCATCTTTCAAATAAAACAAACAAAATGAAAAAATGTCCTTCATTTGGGAGGGAACGTAAGTGAGTTTACAAAAGCATTTAAAAATGAAAATATATTATTTGGAATATTTATTTCACTGAAAAGCTACATCTACGCGTTATATCTAAATACACACTTTTTAAATTTCTTAAATATCTAGCTTTATTTGACAAATAATTATCTGAATCTGTCTATGATTTTTATCTAGCTTACACATAATTATACGATCAGTAAATATAAGCAATCGTATTTGAATTTATGTAATTCAATGTATAAACATATTGCTGTGTTTAAATATATTGCTTCGTTTAAATATGGATAGTTGTCATCACCATTGGAATTTCTGTTTACAAACAAACCATAATATACATTATTCTTTGCACAATAAAGTCGTATATAGCACTCGTATTTACCTACATATCACCGGGTCAGGAAAATATAAAACCATCCACAATACAAAGGTTGTAGAATTGAACAAATGCAAACTAAAAAACGACGTGGCAGATTGAAATCGAACGGGCCTGTTTGTTTTTTGGCAACGTGTCGACGATATAGCAGCTGCATTATGAATATGCAATATTTAGCAATACCACAGATAACATAATACTGTCCTAGAAAATACTTCTTTTCTTCTTATTTTATTTTTAAATAAAGAATTCTGTGGGAAGGGCTTGGTAATGGTGAATATCTTTATTGATTAGGCTTTGAAGTGGCCAGTTCGAAAGGTACGTAGCAAATAACATAATTGAATTTTGGACACTGTGTAATTGTTTTGAACCGGTTTTAAAGTGTCTGAACTAGGCAAAGAAATAGCCAAGACACGGGAGCCACCAAATATCATATATCTTTATTGATTACGCCTTGAAACGACCAATTCTAATAGGACATATCAAAAATATAATTCTCTTGACATTGTATAATTGTTTTTGCCTAAAAACAGCCTTCAAACGGTAATTAACTCAAATAAATGGAACAACACATGAGGAACCAGCTTTCAAATGAAAAAATAATCATTAGCATCTATTCACTCAGTAAAAAGTTATAAGGTAACGAAGTTTAGATTTCCGCGAGATTGTAATCCGTCGACTGATTGTTTTCCGTTACATCCAAATCGGCTTAGTAGTTCCTGAGAGTAGCACGTTCATGCATACAAAAAGAACAACTAGGCTAGACTGCTTTATATATTAAAATATAATATATGCTATAAATAAGCATATACAGGAAATGTGCCTATTTCTTCCATTATAAAAATTTGTTACATTCATACGAAAGCAAAGTTATTACTAATCTCTAAAGTAATTACATTAAATAAGTACGCATTCGCTAGTATTCAACCGAGAAGCTATTACAGATTCTTCGGTCACAATTAATATTTACTTATATTAGCTATTTACATTGTTACACATTCACCTTACATGTAATTGTTAGTTATAAATACATGTACCTCTGTCAGCTTCAGTTCGCTGTAAGGAAATACATTCCGTCCGCGTTTGAGTATATCAAACAAAGGAATTGTATAGAGCCTTTGCCTTGCTAATTGTCTTGTATGTAGACAGCGTTTATTAGACTTAAAATTGATAGTAACGTTGCATCATGCAGGAGTAATTATAACATAACCAAGAACTAAATCAAATCATTATATGGATTGTCAATTAGCGTTAAATTGAATGGAAACCGATTTAAGGTAAAGTATACGTTTGGGCGACCGCCGACCGCCGATCGACCGCCTCTTTGGTACAGTGGTTAACGCGTGAGCGTAGAACCGAGGGTGCTGGGTTCAATTCTCGGTGGGGACGCAAAAAAAAATGTCTCGATCTGGCAGGAGACAGAAGGCTGATCACCTACTCGTCCGTAAAGAAAATCGATCAGTGAAACAGATGTACATCATCTGCCCCATACTCCACTAGGGGACACGGGACTTCAGTTTTATACGTTTGGGCACGGAAGTCGACCACGCTTTGGAACGAACAGAGCCAGCTTGCACTGGGCTAAGTACCACATCCTCATAGGAACGCCGTGAAACAGTAGCATGCATCAGTGAGCGGGGGAGGCCCGCCATTAATTTCCTCGCCCTTTCTAGTCCAAATTCCTTTGTTCTTGTCGTCAATTCTTTCCTTATCGAAAGATGTAGAATAGGAAATTATTATATAATAAAATTCGGCGAAATAAAGCGGCGTTAGGTTAGTGCTTTGACGCGGGATAAGTACGCATTCTGTTTGACAATGCTAGAAATGTTTACGGAGAAACCATAGCATTTTTTATCCACGACTGGATGTATTATCAATAAAAAACATAATTATTTATTTTTATCTTATTTATTACACTTTTTTTCTCATATATTATATTAAATAAACAATATGAATCACAATACAGAAAACGTAGTTATTACTCCAAAATCACCACTTTTCGCAAGTGATAGTAAACACACCACGTGTCAACAAATAAATAAAAAAGTAAATTGAGTTTTCATTTAAGCACGTAATTATACAAATAAACGATTTTGATTAAATTTCTAGTGCACTTGTTAACCCCTCACTTCATTAAATATTTGTAAAATAAATAAACACCACTTCAAATCAAATATAAACATTGAAATCACGGAAGCTACTAAATCAAAACAACATAAAATTTAGTATGCACGAGCCATTTCAATCGCTGGCAAAGCGGAGTAATTATTCATGTAAACAGAGTTGATTTTCTTACATTTTTCAACACGGTAGCAGATTAAAAATACATTTTAGAAGACGCTTGATTAGATGAAGTGTTCTCGATTAATTAATCTTTTATGTATTGAGATCGTAATAAGATCAAGGAACGATTATGTACTTTGAGTTGTTATTTAGAACGTTGAGTGTTTTGTTTTGAGTTCTGAAATGATATTTACATCTACGAAGTTTGATTTAATCATAAAAACCATAGTATATAATAAAAGTTTACTTCATCTGATAACACCCGTGATTTTTTTATTATATGGCTTAAGCTACTGAGCCACTACTCTGTTCTGTTGTGTTGTGCTGTACTGTGTTGGATTGTGCATTGCTGTGTCATATCGTATCGTGTCGTATCGTATCGTGTATTATACGTTATTGTAAATACATACCAACAACCACCATCTCTGCTGCTTTGATGTCTGTGTGGAAAAGTGGGGCATCTGCAGACACTTCACATTGGTATTCGCCGGTTAAGGTTCTATCCACCTCCCTTAATACTACTCGATTCTGATCCGATCTTGCTACCTAGGAAACAAAACGTTGAAGGCTTTTAAAGGATGTAAAACGCGACTCATTCATGATTTATTCATGAACTTAACAATATAGAAGATTAGCTGCGCCCCGCGGTTTCACCCGCGTAAGTCCGTATCCCGTAGGAAAATCGGAATAAAAAGTTGCCTATATGTTATTCCACTTGTTCAGCTGTCTACGTACCAAATTTTATTGTAACCGGTTTAGAAGTTTTTGCGTTAGAGCAACAAACACACACACATCCTTACAAACTTTCGCATTTATAATATTGGTAGGATACGTATAATACTTACATCAACCTTAATCTCAGCAACCGGGAACACTTTAGTGGCAGGCGATTCTTTAGGCACATAGCGATAAAACTCTATCATATTACGGTACCACCGTATGGAGTATAGTTGTGCACCTTCTAGTTCATATGTGCACATCAGCTCCGCGTTTTGGCCGGTTAATACCGCTTTGGGCACGTGGATTTGGAGGAATTTTAACGTGCTGACCGTACCTGTAACGAAGAGAAAATTGTGTTATTTTGTTTACCGTACAAAAAATTTGTGAATAAATTAACGTATGGAAAATTGTTTTGATTATTTTATTATATTATTTTATAAGATCTCCGACTAGTTATTATAGTAAAACACACGAGAAAATATACTATGTAATGTTGTTTTAGTATTTTCTTAATAAAATCGTAATGACATGACTCGTCGTCATACATATTGCAAGTAGCAAGATGCAAGATTTGAATGCAATATCGTTTTTGCTAGGATTATTTATTATTTAATAAAAATTTAGTATAGTGTGTTATTTTGCAATGTCCGTATTTCATAAAACTTTTGACTTTAACGCCACACAACGCTATAACATTTAAAATGTTGTAAATAATCACTACAAACTACTGTATTTAAACAAGGGAAAATACACACGAATCCAACCCTTAAGGCGTCAACAAAGAGCAGATATTCGTTTAAAAATTTAACAATTTCGAAACTTGTAATATTTTACGATTCGCAGAACTGAGCGAAGGTGGAGTAAATACAGAGTTTATGAGTCTCGTTAGAAGTTAGCTCGTAACGGTAAACGACAGGGAGGTTATCGCAGCTCCTCAAATCTTGCTCTTAATACTCTTTTGAGTTATTATTGCCTGGTACTTCGGACGGCATGTTAAAACTTTGCATTTTTTTATCACCTAATAACGGAGACAGGAATTTGCTTGTTCCTCCTTGATCCTTCTATTCTAAGGATATTTATATTTAGCCTGGAATATTAATTAAAACAAAAAAAATACAAGCTTTAATGATATAATAAAATACTTTCTTATACAAAATATACATTAAAAAATCATTTAATCTTGTCCATTCTAAGCAGTACGATAAAATTATCTCATCCAATCCCTCTCTCTCTTTCTCCTTTAATAAGTGTACAAAGTTTGAATTAAATCTGTCCATTTAAAATGAGTCAAAATTGAGTGTAAAAATGAATCTAATAAAAGCGTGTAAAATGTCAATATCCGTTAAAATTTCATACTACAATTATTTTGAATACATAATAGCGTACATAGGAAAATATTTATTCCTCATTACCGTTCAGCCTGTAATTTGTTATTGTGACGACAGAGTAAACAACTCATTGATTTAGAAAACATTATTACACGTGTACCGCCCACATATTAATTTCTAATTGGCTATTTTATTTTCATCCCCAATCCTGAGATCAGCGTAATTGAGTAAGCAGTTCTTAATGATTCATTAATTACAAATAAACATTTGATACCTAATATTGCTAGATGTTTTTTCTATCATATAAAACTTATTCATTTCAACACAATATCATATCATAGACATTTTTGCATTTATATTGTAGCAGATCATACACTTTAAGGCATTGTAAAACATGCTTTTAGTTCATTTAATCCACTTAACGCAGTTGTACAAATAACCAAGTGTTGAACAATGATAATCTTATTTACATATAACCATTTGTCTTCATGCAACACGGTTACAACGCGTAACCCACATTTTTATCGCATTAATAACCAATAATTCCCTAGACATTAATTAATGCCAACGAGAAATACAGTTTCACACAGGTTTTACACAAATTACTGTTTATGTCGGCGACTTATTTTATTCAGATTTATAGAAGCGTATCGGATAACGATATACATATTTTTACGTTCATATCACGAGAGATAAATTTTGCATTTAAAAAAGGTTTTATTAAAAATGCTATCTGGGACGTACTTTTATAATTTAAGTGACGTCGTGAGATGATTTCTAATAAACGTCCAATTTATTTGGCAACTCCTGTCAGTTTCAATCGAATTAAAATAGGTCGAAATAAAACAATCGTAGTTACTTGGAAAATACGTTCTTAGCATTCTAGTGATAAAACATTTTTTAGTGAGTAGTTTTGAGTTTCTTTCCTATTTCTACTTTTACGTATGAGTATACATTTTACGTAGAACTATATTAACTGCTAACACAGGTCAAACACAAAATACTTAAGTTCCATACTAGAAAAAAGGAATTTAAAATAGTGTATAATGTAGTAATAAATATCGAAAAGATCCTGTACGGGATTTCGCTGTTCTTGTACTTACAATTGCATAAAATAATAAAATATATGCAGGCGGCAGCCCTTATATACTGTCCTGAGCTGCTTACATCATAGCATATGTAACTCGGGCTCATCCCTCCCGCGTCTCGCCCCTTGACACCCGAACGATAGCCTGTGTCCAAACGTATTCGTTGAACTGTATGGATGATTAGATTGTGCTGTATATTTACATCAAAATAAGTTACCGTTTATACAGATAGATAGATAAATAAATGTCTGTCTATCTGTGTACATAACGCTGATCGAAACACGCACACATTTTAGTGGACATTTACTTACGCAAACTATTTTCACAGCGAATTTAATTCAACACAGCGCGAATCGTCGCAAACACAGATAAAAGCATTTTAAATCTCCAAATTTACGGTTTGTTTTTAAAAGAGTTATGCTATTTGCAGGGCCGGATTAGAGAGAATATTTGTAAATAATT